>NW_004524587.1:24354286-24373293 GCF_000260255.1 Octodon degus
AGGGAGGAAGGAAGGAAGGAAGGAAGGAAGGAAGGAAGGAAGGAAGGAAGGAAGGAAGGAAGGAGGAAGGAAGGAAGGAAGAAAGGAAGGAAGGACGCTAAAGATCTCAATGATAAAATTGGTAATATTCTGAAAAAGGAAACAGAAAATGATATCAGAATAAAAAAAAGATAAGCCCTGCTCCTTGATAGGCAGAACTAGTACCCTCAAAATAGCCATACTTTCAAAACTGATACATAGATTTAATGCAATTCCAATCAAAATGCTGTACCAACACCATTTGTCACAGAGTTGGAGAAAACAATCCTAAAATTCACGTGGAATTAGAAGATATCCAGAGCAGCCAAAACAATGCTGAACAACAAGAACAAAGCAGAGGACATCAAAATTCTGGACTTGGAGTTGTGTTACAAAGCTACAGTGATAAAAACAGCATGGCATAAACACAGAAACAGACATGTGGATCAGTGTGAAAGAAAAGAGGATGCAGAAACAAGGCCAGGCACGTCAACCCATCAGGTCTTTGCCAAAGGGGCCAGAAACACATGCTGGAGTAGAGACTGTCTCCTTAACAAATGATGCTGGAAAAACCAGTGGTTAAAGTGCAGAAAATTGAATCCATATTCATATTTCTCACAATATACTAAACTAAAATAAAAAAGGACCAAAGATCTAAATATTAAAACAGAAACAGTCCGCTGGAAGATAAAATGGGCAAAACTCTTGTGGTCACAAGCATCGACAAGGACTTTTTGAACAGAACCCTGATGGAAAAGAAATAAACCAATAATCAACAAGTGGTATTATATAAAATTGAAAATTTTTCCGCACAGCACAGAAAACAACCAACAGAGTGGATAAATATCCCACCAAATGCAAAGGACATTTGCAAAGTACTCTTCATACAGAGGACTAGCATCTAGAACAAATAGAGAATTCAAAAAAATTAGACCCTTCTGAAATAAAAAAAAACTTGAAATGGAATGAAAAAATGGGCAACTGCAGTGAACACTTCTCAGAAGTACGTGTAACCATTAAAAATATGAAAAAATTTTCAGCATTTCTGGCTAATGGAGAAAAGCAAATTAAGACAGAGAGTCCATCTTCCTCCAGAAATGACTGCCACACAGAAATCAAATAATATAAAATGCTCATAAAGCTAGAAGGAAAACAAACACCTTCCACGTCGTTGGTGAGAATGTAAGTTAGTATTTCCAGTATAAAAATGAGTATGGTAATTCCTCAAAAAACCTAAAAATAGAAATCCTATTCAATCCAGCTCTTCCCCATCTTAGTATCTTCACAAAAGAGTTAAGCACATCATATGACAACATAGTTCTTAATAGGTAAATCTTGGAAGTAGCCTACTGTTTATACACAATGGAGTACTACTTTCCCACAAAGAAGGATAAACCTGTAAGCAAATGGTTGCACTTTGAGACCATAGTGTTGAGTAACATTGCATACAAGTTTAAATATTACACAGTTCCTCTCCTATGAGAAACCTACACTATGACTAAAGAGCAAAATAAAAATAGACAATAGGAAACAGATCTTTAGCAGAAGGAATGGAACCAACAGATAGAGAGGGGTAGGAGAGAGGGAAGGAGACATAAAAAGAATTATGATGTATTGCGTGCATGTACCAATTCCTCACAAGAAATGTAATCATTATTGAAAATACATAGTGATAAAAATAGAAATTAAAATAATAAGAACACAATTCTCCTCTCTAGAATGTTTACTGAACCTCACATTGCTTATTTGTAGCTGCATCTATTAGGCATTATTCAACAGTCTCACAAGATTCCTTCTCTCTGTGTGCATATGCCCTGTAATATAGAGCATAGAAGAGCATCAGTCTAGCAACAGAGAACTAGATTTGTATCCAACTTCTGGCATTTAGCATCATGCAATCCTGAGAGGGTTGCTGAAACCCTTCAAAGTTTTCTTTTGGGTGCAAGGATTTTCAGATTCAAAAAGCAAAGCAAAGCTGTAAAAACTAAACACAGCTATAACCCAGCATGGCTGTGACCTTGAGCCACTAGACTAACCCCTAGAACTCCATCTTCATCTGTCAAATGGTAGGCAAGGCTATATAAATGGTTTGAAAACCATGCATCTGAGAATGTAGTGCAGGGTTTGTGACAGTAGAAAGAGATGAATAAACATGGCCTGTTACTTTTTAGCCCTCAAGTCCCACCAGCTCACCAGCTTCCTCACTAGCTCCCTACTCTCCTACCACCTGTGAACCAACCACCCCTTCTGCCTCCCCAGAAATATGCATGGTGCCCTCCCTCACAGACTTCACATCCTCAAGGATAAGAACATGCCTCACCCTTTAAGAAATGCTTAAAACACCCTTTGAATCTTGAGCTCCTAAAATAAACTATCAAGATTGTTTTCTTCTTATCACACTTGTTACTGACATGATCATTGTAATAATAATGTGTATATTATTATATTATGCTTTTTTTCTGCTTTCTCCCACTTGATGTCAGTTCCATGAGGATGAGAATCCAGTTTATTTTATTTAATTCAAAAGCCCAGAAAAATGCCTGGCACACATAGAATATATTATGGATAGCTCAATAAAACAGGAGAACTCAGATTAAAGCAGTCCACATCGATCTGTAAAAGAACATGTCTTTTTTGTTTGTTTGCTATTTAAATCCAGAAACCTGGACTGGGGAGATAGCTCAGTGGTCTGAGAGCCTGCCTAGGAAGTGTAATGACCAGGGTTCAATCCCCAGTGCCACATGTCTTGCCCACCCCCAGGAGCCCTGGGCATGATGTCCTATGCACCAAAACTTAGCATGGTGAGGCACACCTGTAATCCCAGAACTGGGGAGGCTGAAACAGAACCACTGCAAGTCTGAGCTGCGTAGCAAGACTCTGTACCAAGTAAATAAAAGATTTCTTTTTAAATCATAAAAAGAATATCAGATCCTACCTTTAAAAAATAAAATAAATCCAGGAACCCATGAATGAATTTCTGTGGGTATATTTAGATTCTTTCTCTGCTTTAATAAAACTAGTCTCAGAAACACTTACTTCTGGACCTTTTATTACTAAATCTAATTTGGTTCAGTATCTTCGGATCCAGCGCACTCACTTGTCATCAACCTACTTTGAACATTGTGGAGTTTTTATGGTTTAAGTAGCAGAAAAAAATTTAAGGTAAAATTTTTTTTTCTATTCAACCCATTTTGGAAAACTGATAAAAGATCTATTTCATTGTTGCACATTTATTTTCTAATTTCAAAAGTATAATGAGAATAATCAAATCATTTTGCTGAGTGAGATAATTTGAAGTGAAGAATTAAGCATGAGAACTGGTCTTCTGTGAGCCTCGGATAATTTATTTCTACAATCTATTTTAGTTTCATAACATTCAGTTGACACTGAATTACCTAAATAAGTAGTTCCAAATGGTTAGATTTATTACAGATGCGTCTTCTATCTCAGAATACTTATGAGCATTTACACAGGCATTGCAAGAATAGTGGGAAATGTGCTTCTGAATTGAAAGCTGCAAATCGTTTTACACACAATTGCATTATTGCATTCCTAATAACACAGGATGTCTGCATATGCTTAAACTTTTGTTTAAATCAAGAAAGTCAAAATATAAGGAAAAGACCAGTATACTAAAAGGGCTGTAGAGAAGGAAGAGAAGAGCCACTGACTGGAGGTGGAGAGCCAGGCAAGCTGGAGGCAACCTGCAGAAGCAGGAATGAAGAAGGAGATGTTCTGAAGAATGACTCATTTTACAGAGGGGTGGTGGTGCTTTCTTAGGTTTGGTTTTATTTCCCTCTGCAGTAGGGGCTGACATCAGGTCTCCCCTACACTAGACAAGACTTCCACTCTAAGGTAGGTACATCTCCAACTCTGAAGAGGGACTTCTGTAAAAGACCATACTTAGTGGTAAGCTTTCTGCCTTGGCAGAGCAATCCAAGAAAATAAGGTAGATCCTGAGGTTTGTGCTATCTTTTTATTCTTCTTATCTTTGACACAATTGAGATAAAATAAAAGCAGACTAACATAAAACAAGGGTTTTGGAAATATGAATATGTATGTCTATTTGTGAGTATACACACAAAGATGTACACACAAATAAATATTAGTGTATATATGAGTATATATGGAAGGTAAGTGCATATGTGTGTAGGTGTATAAATACATGTACTATATGATTTGTGAGAGCTCGTATCAGTAGTACTTGAAGCGTTCCCCATTTCTCTACTGAAAAATATCTGTCCTAAGTATTTTATAGAAAGAGGAGATATTTAGATATTCAAGTCAACTAGTGCAAGAACAGTTCCTTGATGTTAAATTTCATGACTTGTTTTCACTTAAATTTGCATAGTGAACATAATCCTGAAGAGTATATCATGTCTAGGACACGATTTTTTCAGTCTTTTCTTTGGTTCACATCTCTTGTAGAATAAATTAGGATTTATTGTTATAAGTAATTATGAGTTTCATACATTACATTTATAAACTAATGGAATATGTATTTTTACATCATTTTATATACTGATCGATGAAAGGAGACCATATAATTTTAGCAGTTGACTATGGTAGCTAGTGAGTACATTTCATTTTCCCTCATCTTACAAGTAATAAAAAATAATGAATACATCACTATTCTTTACTGTCTTATGTAAATGTTACACGCAGTTAAAGAGTTATAAAGTCAAAATGAAATGTTAATGGCAATGGAAAGAAATGGCACAGTATAAGAAGTAGAAGGGGTTTGTTTTCTGGTATATGATGAATAAAAGATAGGAAGAAGTTCTACTTTGGTCTAGCTGAGCTAATGCTTTTGTTGCTCTAGGGATTGGTAGCTATAGCCCATTGGCCAAATGTGCTCACAACCTGTTTATGTAAATAAAATTTCATTGGCATATAACCACACTCATTCTTTTACATATTCTTTGTGACAATTTTGTGCTACGACAGCAGTGTTGTGCAGTCGTAGCAGACACCATAAGCCTTGAAACCTATATAATACACACTATATAGATCTTTACATAAAGGCTCCTGATGCAGGGCCTTTAACCTAAAAGAAAGGATAGAGCAAGTTTCCTTAGACAGCTAAGTGGACCTAAAATTGTACCAGAACCAGCACGATTAAAGGCTGTATTAGACACCGTCAGCACTCCCTCATGCCCAGCTTACCTGTCTTCAAGAGCATAGAAAACCTCACTCCTGGCTGACTACCTCTAGAATCCTTATGTTCTGTCCACTTTATAATTATAAAATACATCATTGGGACATATAGCTTTACCTAAACCACATAACCAACAAAAATGTTAATATTTCTTTGTATAATAAATATCCTTAACAACCTCTATACTAATGTTTACCATGCACCCACAAGGTACTAGATATTTTGCTTCATAAAACCTTACTTCATTAAGTAATCAAAACTGATCACAGAAGCAGACCCTATTATCAAACTCCTAAAGAAAGGAAGTTGAAGTCTAGAGACTTAATAACTAGAACAGGGTCAGGCAGAACTGGCATTTGTACTAAGACTGTCTACCTCTGAGACCCTTATTTTCCTTTAAAAAAAAAGTATGATCCCAGATATTCACATCTGTGGAATCTTCACTACCCACTGATGCCACAAAAAGTGAGCCAAAACTGAGGGTGCTAGAGGCCAAGGACACTAACACCTGTGTCAGTAGTGAGCCAAAGCTGAGGGTGCTAGAGGCCAAGGACACTGACACCTGTGTCAGTGGTGCCAATACCTGATGTTGGGAACATGATGGATAACTCCACTGACCACACTGCTGTTCTTGCTGCCAGAATCCCTACCCTTGCTATCGCACAGTGGACACCTGCATTGGGATTGACATATACCACTCTCTATCCCTTGTGACCACTACAAGTTTTGACCACTCCCTATTTTTAGCATCTGTTTGCACAAGACTCAAAGTCAAAACAGATGGAGATGGTATAAATCCAAAGCACAAATCTCTCTTCCCTTCTGCTCAACAATGTTTTGCATTCAAATTTTACACTATTCTTTTTCTTTGGGATGAAATAGTCCTATAAAAATTCCAGGAAGTCTCCTTACCTTCTGATCCAAAGAACTTCAATACTTATCCATGTTTAGCTGTATTTCAGCATAAGTACATGGTAAACTTGACACTTGTGACTTACTGCATAAAATTTAAACATCTTCCTGAATTCTTTCAGTCACAGTTTGTTGCATGATGTTTAATGACCTTGTAGATAGGCTGCCTAACAATCTAATAGGTAGAAAGGAGCAGATTTTATCTTCTTGCAGGAAGGACTATTACGTCATCACAATCTTGACAGCAAGGGTTGTGAGCTCAGAGGCATGTGTAGTGAGACACCAACCCGTGTAGTGAGTCATAGGGTGTTAGTCACTTGTAGCTGGGACAAAATACCCAACACCCACAACATTTTAAAATGAGGGTCGTTGCCTCCCAGTTTCCAGTGGATTCAGTACAAAGTAGTGTGAGGCTACATGTGAAGCAGAAACAGCATGGTGGAAAGCTGTACCAGAACATATGTACTTATTTCATGGCAGTCAAGATGAATAGAGAAAAGAGAAGAGCAAGGGACAAGAATATACCCTTCCAGGGACTCACCTCCAATAAAACCCTATGTCTTAAGAACCCAGTCAGCAGATGATCTCAGCAATGGACAAATTCACTGATGTGTGTAATTTCTCCATGATCCAATCATCTTCTGAACATGTAAGATTTGAGGGAATATTTTAAATATAAACCACTCCTGACTCAAACAAGACTCATGTCCATCTCATTATGCAAAATGCATTTAGTCCATCTCTAAGAGTCACAAAATTCATTATAGTTCCAGCACCACTGCAAAGTCAAAGTCCCAAATTTTTTCTGAGAAGCAAAACAAACTCCTACCTTTGAGCCACACATAAATTTTAATAAAGAAAGCTAAATACTTCCAACATACATATAGCAGCACAAAGTAAACATTCCTATTCAAAAAAGGAGGAATAGAGGCAGATAAGCAGGGCTAGGCCTAAAGAAAAAGCTTCAGCATGACAAACATTAAATTGTATAGTTCAGTGTTTGCCACCCACAAGTTGTGATGCAATGTGAACTACAAGGAGTTTGGGCAGCTGCCTTTATATTATTGTCAGTCACACCCCTCATGGCTTCTCTCTGGGTAGCTGCACCCACAGGCTATCGCTTTCACCAGCAGATATTCCATGTTCCAGGAATCTCCAACTTCACAAGATCTCCATTGCTCTTTCAGTTTCACTCTACATTTCACTGTCTTCTCAGGAGCTTGGTAAAATCTGGGTGGAAGCTTCTATGACCTCATGACCCCATAAGCCCATAACTCTGGTATTCTACAGCCATATAAAATCAGCACCAAATGGATGACACCAAGGTTTACTGCCAGCTTAAGTAGTGGCTGAGCCCCATTGGAGCATGGCTGCAGTGGCCTATGAGTCCCTGGTGGCTGAGTATGTTGAAACAAACCTGGGCCACCAGTTCTTTAGGAAGCCCTTCTTAAGCAGGGTGCTCAAGGGCTCTTTTCTCAAGTAAAAGGTTTAGGCTTTTTCATCTCTGGGCCTGTGTGGGGTCTTGCTGCTTGGTGAGATTGCCTGTTTTTTATTGTCCATATGCAAAGCACTTCACTGCCTAAAGCTATTCTTTTAGCAACCCCATTGTACATGGCTGAAATATTGCAGATGCTTCCTTTTCAGCAATAATGGAAACTTTTTAATTGTCATTTCTGCATTTTGCTCTTGATTCCCACTGCGGATTTGTCTAGCAATACTTGGTCCATAACCTGAACATTGGGCTGATTTGACCTTTTCTCTGCCAGACTGATTGGGCTATCATTTCTAATCTCAGTCTCCCTCAAAGTCTCGTAACATGAGAAAATGCGTAAATTGTCTTCCAGAGCATAGCACACATAGCCTCTAGTCCAACTGACTGTGGAATCTTGCTCCTAACTGAAGTCTCCTGAGCCTGCCCTTTCCTGTCTGTATTTCCTATCAGCATCCTGGCCTTTGGAGTTCCAATCAAAATCTCTTATCAATCTTTCTTATAGCATAAGCTGGCATCTCCAAACATTCTGAAATTTTCCCTGAAAGCCATCTCCAAACACCTCTGACCACATAGTCAGGTATCACCCTCATCATGGTACTAATTTCTGGGACTAGTCACTTCGTTATCACTGAGACAAAATACTCAACACCAACAACTTAAAAGAGATTTATTGGCTTATAGTTTACCGTGGGTTCAGTATGAAGTCATCTGGCTCCAACGCAGAAACAACATGGTAGAAGGTCCTGGAGGAAGACATTTGCTTATTACAGCACAGCCAGGATCAGAGAGAGAAGAGAGATGTAAGGGACAAGAATGCACTCTTCCAAGTCATGTCTTTAGTGGCCCACCTCCAAGACCCTCCACCTAACAGCAAGTTCAGCCACTGATGAGTCCACCAATGAGCACCATTTTCTTATGACCTAATAATCTTCCAAATACATGAGATTTGGGATACATGTTAAATGTAAACCATAACACACAGTGAGACCCACTAGGGATGAAGAAGACCAGTTCATATTGGACACCTGAAATGTAGTGATGTAGAGATATTATTTGATGGCAATCTCGAGTGCCTGCTTAATGTAACTGTTACTTAAGCAAAAATTCAAAATTACCTGATATAATTCTGAAATGTATACATCCACTTGTTTTTTATTAAACTCAGCAAGAGATTTTTTTTAGCTTTTAAATTTCTGTTTTTTAAAGGTTTATGTTATTGGTAGATGTTAGATATACATAATAATAACATGCGTCACTGGGTGTTTGTACCTATACACGACATATCTTGCTTTATTTTTTTGCATTCCCATTTTTTTGCTTCCTATTTTTCCTTCTATTTTTTCATGTCCCTTCTTTCTTTTTCCCATGTGTGTCCAATTTATTACACTCAGAAGTGTGATCTCAAGGTGCATCCATTTAGCTAAAAATGCCTCCAGCTTATTGAGAGAGAAAACTGGCTGTAACATCTCCCACCCCATTAATGCCAGGGTTGATTTGGCTGGTCTGGCTGCCAAGGCAAGTGTCCCTTTCCTCCTCACTGCTCCATGGTAGCCTCCCAAAGCTGCATGGTTGATCAAAAAGAACACCTACTCCTTGTAGAGGAGGAACCCTTCCTCCTCTTGGTATGCAAGTAGGTACACTTCCCTGCTAGAACTTCCAAACAAACTCTTAATGCCCACCTACTAATTTTAGAAGTCCCAACTTCTGTTAGGAACTACTCAAGAAAACTCATTTATTCCTGGGAGGACAATAAAAATTGTTCTCTTACAGTGATCTGTAGCAGATAGAGAATCTCTGACACTCTACAGTCTACTAGCATATCTTCTTATCAAGTAAACGCATTGCTTGGCTTATGGTAATGATTTGTGCAAGCATGTTGTGACGTCATTGTTGTTCATACTTCTAGACATCAATCATGCCTCTTTCCTTTCTCCTTATGAGGACTGGCTCAGTGCTTAAGTAAAGACTGACTGGTCACTTGAGATCCATGAATCTCTAAACTCCAGGTTTCCAGATAGAGATTATCCATGCAGTAACTCATATAGTCTAACTTGCTTCAGAGATCCTTCCTTATTTTAGAACTAGGCTTTCCTGGTGTCTCCCCAAAAGATCTGTTGCAAAAGGCCTGGGTGAATAATCCAAAAGTGTGGGTGGGGCCATTTGGCATACAGAGAAAACAGCTTTATTAGACACTAGCGTATGAGAATCTGTGTAAACGTTCTTTTCCATTCCCATCCTAAGTCTGAAAATGTAACAAAAATCTCCATATAGACATTTGGAAATGTCTCCTAAAACATCTTTTTACAAAGCTGTACCCAGCTATGTGTCTAGGTAATGGATCACCTACATCTGCCCCCTCTCCTTTCCTACTTAATTTTTGTTTTACCTGACTTCTGCTTCCCCAAATTGCTTCCCCCTATAGTATATTACCACATAGCTTGTGCCTGAGGCTCTGCTTTCTAAAGAAACTGGTCTGAGACAATCTCCAGCCAAGTTTTATTTAGGTAGAAAAAGTATAAATAGTCTAGTTGTGTAGTACATGAATCCTTGAGGTTTTCAGCAGTGTATGAATCATGGGGAAAGAAAGTTATGGGGCAGCAAAAAATGAGACAAACTATCTACAAATTCTGCCCCTCCCAGAAAGAAACTTATGGGTAAATGCGTACCATTCCCAGGTCTCAACTTCTCTGACTCTAAAAGAGAGAAATTACTATCCTCTGGACAGTAAGAATTCAATGAGATAATGCATAAGAAGTAAACTAGATTATGCCATGGTTAACATAGGTGACTGAGTCAGGCAAACTGTAGTGAAATCCCAGACCTGTCTATCACAGACTATGTTAATTCTAGCAAGTCAATATTTAACCTTGGCAAAGAATTTAGTTTCTAGAATCACTGTGAATTACAAATAAGGAACTATATGCACAGTGCTTAGCACATTGCTTAGAACAGTTACTAGAAATGTTATCTACCATTATTTTTTAATTATTCTTAATGCTAAAGTATTATACAAAAATTACCTATTGCCAGTTCATTATAACTTTGATAATTGTCCTTTTTGTCATGTGTATTTAGATCATTTATGTTACATAGAATATATATCTTTCAGAAATGACATGTTTCCTACAATAGGTATAACAGATCAGACTACAAGACTTCCTATTTAACTTAGCCTTCTGTCACAAAGAGAAGTCATACACTGGAATTTTTGAAACTGAACTAAATATAATGTGTACATAATACCAATTCATAACATTTCTCTATGCTTCAGAGACTAGAAACTAAACACTTGATCTTAGCCAAAAGGCCGAGAAGCAATAAGACTAAAAACTAAGAAAAGCATTTTCTTCAAGAAACTTAGAAGTTTGGGGTGGGGGGACATTTAAAAAAATACTTCAGTTTAACTTGACTATAATTGTATAAGTGTAAAGTGTTATTAAATCAGACAGAGAAACACATAACTTAATTGTGAGTGGTCTTGACTGGTAAAGAGTCAAACAAACAACCTTTCCTTTCACAGTAAAATCCAAAAAAAGTCAGCAAAGGAAACAGGCCTTTCCTTATTATTTTGAAAAATAACAACATTTAAAAAAAGAGATGGTTTTACAGACCAAGTTACAAGTAAGTACATCAAGAACCAGTCAAATTCCATGAGCTTCAACCAAGAAAACATTTAAGAAGTTAAAAGTATGGAGAGGAAAGCATATGAGAAGTACTCTTCCTATGGTAATAATCCATCCTTTTCCACTCCATAAATTTCAAAAATCTTGAAGTGCTTCATGAGGAAGTGTGGCTAAATTCCTCTTAGAATCTCTGGTTATTGAAGATGAAATATACATATTTAAGATGAGCTGAAAAGACAGCCTCAGCTGCAATATACAAGAATTTTTGCAAAGCAATTAGACAAAAAGTCAATGACAGCCTACCTTTCCGAATTAGGATACATGGACGTTCAACAAATAGTAACATTTGCCAGTGGCAGTAATGAACCCAGTCTCTTTTGAGCTGCAGAAGCAGCAATAAAATATAAAAAGATGAACAGGTGTTTGATACAACCTGCTTCCCTGAATTTGTGTGGTTTTTCCTTACTTCTGCCTGGGGGATAAAGGAACCAAATAAAAACACTCACTTAGGATTCTTGGAACATTTCTGTGAAGCAGAAAATAAAAATTAGTGAATATCTATCTTAGTGAAAGGAAAAATACTATCATTTTATTAACATTAGTCGTTACAGACTACTTTCACTGAAAACTGATTCCAGAGCTTTGCAGTCCAGGTTGGTTTTCTGTAGAACACAGTGTAAGACTCAGGCTTCCAGGAATGAGTTCTTTGGGGAAACTTTCTTGTAAACAAGAGGAAGAGAATAAGGTAAGGAAGAAACCAAAGCTAATAAAGTGTCACTTGCCTAGGCTGTCGATTTTGGCACCAAGGTCTTGATGGTGCCAAGACTTCTGAGGATCTTGAAAATGACTGCAAAACTGTCCTTCTAAACAACGGAGGTTGGGGTTCTTCTGGCTCCCAAATACCAGTGATAAATGGTGAGTCCTCTGCAGTTCTGGGTTCCCCTGGACAGAGAAAAGAAAACTCCTATGGTTTGGAGAAAGCCCTGAAGCAAAGAATGAGGACATAGGCAGTGATTTAGATGGAATATCAATCAGCAAGTGTCAAAATTGTCCACCAGGCTGTGGCTAAATTCAGAGGTTGCCAATGGGATGTTACAAAACCAACAAAAGAGTCAGAGACATGGTTTGTTCTATTTAATTCTCACAACACTATATCAGTATCTTCACTATTTACTGAAAAGGATATTAAGGCTAAAAGAACTAATATAAATTTTCTGCCTTTACATAGCTGTAGCCAAGCGATATAGGTCCTGAAATCTTAACCACTATATACCAGCTACCACCTCTTATATAATCTATTCATTTTTTACTGTAATAAGTAATACACATAAACTGTTCCCAAGTATAAAACCATGCTTCAATAAGCTTGCCTAATTTGGGTTTAAGAAGAATGTACCTTCAGAAATTTGGGATATTTAAATGAAGTTGTTGCTACATAATTAAGTTATAACACTATCAAGGAAGGCTTGCAATAAAATTATCCACTTAGATTACTGCATTGGCCTCCTGGGACTATTAGTTAAAGGTAAGATATTCTTATCTATAAAAGTAAAAAGATTTTTGGGTAACAATCAAGTTTCTATTAAAATCACAGACTGGATAATTTCCATTTTGAAAATTGAATCTCGGTATTAAATGAGTGGCAGTGTTATAGTTTGTGTCTTCGTGTTTACTCTTCCAAGACCTCATGTAGTCATACGTGTGACTATGCAGAGGTGGCTGGTTATAGTCTGCAATCAAGGGTGATGACTAAATGAGTCTACTGATTGCCTTGGCATAGTGTTGAGCAGCATCAAGTGCACCACCACCACCCCCGAGTGTAAGTGCTACCTGCTCTTAGGGCAGTGTTATGGTTTGTATCTAGTTGTCCTCCCACCAAAAAAAAAAAAAAGAAAAAAGCCTCATGCATTGACAACACATCTAAAGTTTGTGATTAATTCATGATCCAGTGCTGGGATTATGGGTGTGAGTGCTACACCTGCCTTGGGGCAGATAGCCTGAATGCGATATAAGGAAGGGAGAGAGACTTGCCTCTGCTACTGCCACTCTGTCATGGGCAACTCTGCTGTGGAGCCAGCTGATTATAGATTGAAACCTCCACAAACTGCAAGCTAAGTAACCCTTTCCTTCCTTAATTCTGGGTATGGGGAATTTTGTCCCAGCAATGAGAGAAAAGTAACTGAGACAGGCAGGTAGCCTGGATAAAATATAAGAGACAGAAGAAGGGCTAGTGCTGCCACTTGTTACTAGCAAGATGGATCAGGTACAAGAATCTCTTTTTTGCATACAACATATTGACTTAAGGACCTGCCATCCAGGCCCACATCTTAAAAGTTAATAGCACCTCCCAACAGAGCCACTCTGGGGGCCAAGTTTTTGACCACTGGACCCTTGCAGGACACTCATGCAAATAAGAGCACTAATGAGCACAGTTTGGTGAAAGAAACAAGGAAAAGAAAAATGAAATATTCCCTGATTCTTATCAAATTATAGTCTAGTATGACAGGCTATTGTTATTGTAAACAATAAAATAAATGGTAGTAGATATTTATATATCATAATGATGAGGATATTAAGAACATATAGAAGACTGTAAGCTTCCTGAGGGCAAGACCTCTCTCTGTAATACTCTAGAATACAATGAAGCATGGTGAACTGTATTAGTCAGACTTACGTTACTCCTACAAAATACTTAAGATAGGGACTGGAGAGACAGCTCAGTGGTCTAAGTACCTACCTGGCAAGTACAAGGACCCAGGTTCAATCCCTGGTACCGCATGCCATGCTAGTCCCAGAACTACAGGCGTGCCATGCTGGCCGCTATTCCAGGCGTGTTGATGTACATCTGTAATCCCAGCACTGGGGAGGCTGAGACAGGAGGATCACTAGTAGTCCAAGCTACATAGTGAAACCCTGTATAATAAATAAATTTTAAAAACCTGAAGTAATAAAATCCAAAGAGAAAGGTTTGCTTTGATTCACAATCTGGGAAGTTGTAGTCCTCTGGTGACTGGCCCTATTGCTTTGGGTGTGTAATAAGGCAGCACAACGTGGCAGAAGGTCAAGATGGAGCAAAACCACTAAATTCATCACCAGTGAGGAAAAAAACAAAACAAAATGGGCAAAGGCCAGGACTCACCATCTCTTTCAGGGTGTGCCCCAGTGACATTAGGACCTTCCTCTAGGCCCCACTTCTCAAAGTTTTCATTACTTCCCAGTAGTACCACATGTGGGACCAAGTTTTAAACACAAAGATCTTCGGGTAACATTCAAGATCCAAACCAGAGTAACAACTAGCCTGACACGGAATGTTTAGTTACCAAACTGAAAAAGTCTCAGCCAAACAAGGACCAGCCAGTCTTTCCTATTAGTAAATAGAATGAACAAAAGAGATTCTAATAAAATAAAAGTCTAATAAAATTCATGGATACACAAGTGAGTTGAGAAGTGTTCAACTATATTGAATTCTGCCATTTTCTAAGTTCTTGGTTGTTGTATCAGATAAATCAAAGGTAAGCAAGAGAGGAGGCAACTGAGAATCAAAGAAATTAACTACAGTTGTTCCTTGGTATACGTAGGGGACTGCTGCCAGGATGGATGGATGTGCAAGTCCCTTATCAAGTGCCGTAGTAACTGAATACAATATCGACATCCTCTCAAATGTTTCAGATCTTCTCTACACTACTCACAATTCCTAGCACAGTGTTCTAGTTGCTGAACTAAACTGTCTAGGGGACAATGACGACGAAGTCTGCACAGGGCAAGCCCAGGTGGGGGCAACGAGGATGTCAGGATGGAATGTGCTGTTTCTGTTCCTGTAGGTTGGAAATGGCTGGGCTGAGGCTGGAGGAAGAGTCCTGGGTTATTCTAATCCGAAGGCCTCAAAGGTAAGAGGAGAAAGTGTCCTAAGTGCTTTGCTCAGAACCTCAAAATCAACAGAAAGGTAGAATCAGAACTGAATTCTCCATCCTAGGGAAGCTAGCCATGCTTTCTTTAGGGAAAGCCATTTCATTTTATTGACACCCTTCCACACACAGGCCCAGGGTTGCCTGCTTACCTCCCTCCCTTCCAGCAGCTGCTTTGAAGCCCAGCAGAGGCTCCAGAGGGAGCCGAGCTGTTTCTAGCAGCTGTTTCTCAAACACCTAACTTCATTTTCAGATCAGAGCTGGGGTTTGAAGCTCTTAAAACCCGTGCTGCTTCAATCAAACAAAAGCAGAAGCAGCCAAAACAATCAGCACCTCACAGACAACCCATCTGAATGCCTCTCTGTACCAGTGCCTCAGGCACAGTGAAGTACGGGGCTGTTTGCTAAGTCTGCTTGCGATTTCTCTCCCCCAGCCCCACTTCACTGTAAGAGAGGCAAAATGAAGGAGAGATGCCTCTGACTCTCTCATCTGTCCTCCCCATTTCTGGATAAAACAGTCAGTATTGAAATTATAAAGAGAATGAAAAAAGGATATATGCATCCTAAAAATGTAAAATTAGTCCTTTGTAATTTTTGATTAAAAAATTCTTAGGGCCGGATAAATAGCTCAGTAAATTAAAGCAACTGCAAGGAGGCAGAGGGTCCAGGGGTTGGATCCCTGGGCCTGCCATGCCAGCCTTGCCCCCGGGACATGCTGAGGCAGCAAATGAGACTGGGCGTGGTGGTACGCACCTGTAATCCCAGCTCTCAGGAGGGTGTAAACAGGCAGAACACTACAAGTCTGACCTAGTAGTGAAATCCTAAACACCCTGTAGACCATTTCCTCAAATATAAAAAAAAAAAAATTCTTATAACAAGTCAAATGTTGCAAAACAGGCAGAAACTCACAGTTCCTGTCCAAATGTATTTTCCTTCTTTGCTCTCTGAGATAATACTATGTGTTTATACACACACACACACACACACACACACACACACACATTCCTTTCCTATTAATCCAGGTTTAATTAATATTATACAACAGGTAGGAAATGCTGAATAGTGTTGTGTGAGTTACATTCATAGTCTCCACTGATAATTGCACACTCTATGTCTCTACATAGCTTAAATTTTCCTTGAGCCTTTTGGCTTTCACAATGGACACCTGGCATGTGGACACAGGACAACTCAGCACATTGATTCAGCTGTTCTATGCAGTTTCATTACACAAAGTTTCCAGAGTTCCCTTTTTAATTCTCCAGTGTTACATGCTGAAATTCCCATCACTAGCTCCTTGCAATTCTGCATTTCAGTGACCCTCTGGGGCAGAATTTAGCCTTATGATCTGTGTTGCACCAATAAAGAAATCCAAGTTGAGAAGCATCAGATAGCAAGCCAAAGTCACATCACAGATAAGTGTACCATACACATGAAGCAGCAGGTCAGAGGAAGCTTAAAACTGATTTTAAAACTGATTTTCACATACAGTGGACTCTGTGAAAGAGAAAGGAAGAGCACTCTGGGCTATTGACCAAGAAGTCCTTCACGTTCCTCTCAGATAGGTTCCTTCTTGATTATAGGCTTCCTACCTCCCTTTTCTATATTATTTACTTCTGAAATTTTTCAATTGTACATCTCTCTTCCATCCTCTGGAGTTGTAAATCTTCCAGCCTCTTGCTAGTTTTACAACTCAGGAAATCTTTCTCAAGGATATGGAAACCACTCCTTTAAAATATAATCATCAAAAATGATAGGACCTCTGTCCCCCAGGCTCTGTGGGGAAAACAGGAGCATGGCTTCAGGAAGCAGCACCTAGCAAGCACGAACGCGCACTCACGTCAAGCATCCTTACCCCCGGTGTTCCCAGCACTTCTCCACTAGCTCATGGCAGCATATAAAACATCTCATCTTTGGTTTCATAGTTGCAGAAGTCAGTCTCTCTCCACTTGTTTCAGCAGTACTGACACCTACTACAATAGCCTTGAAATGTTTTCTTTGTGCTTTTAACAAATTTTGGAGGCCATTTTCCCTTTTGGGGTACACACAGTGTGCTATATGCCTCCACAGATTAGACTGTCCCACAGAAAATTATTATCCAAATCAGATAATGGTTTTCCCCTATTTTATGTTTCTGATATTTGTTAAAAAACCAAATGCAGAGTTGTTGATATTCTCTAATTGTTAACACCAGTTATGTTCTTCAAAGCTTGAGAAAAAGATACCACACTGAAAGGTACAGCCACCTTCTTTCCCCATGCTGCAGATCGTGTTTTTTTCACTCCAAAACAAGACACGAGGGGATTCCAGGGACTCTGCTGAACTCACAGCCTTGAGACCACTCAAACACCTGTAGCACAGCTCACATCCTGCTAACAAACCAAAGCTCTTTAACTGTAACTTCTGCTGCTGCAGATGTAGTTCCTCTTTTGCCTTGGAAGGAAAACAACCTGGAGACCATGTCGGAGCTGTGGAAGCCTGGCAGGATATTTGTGTCTTGGGACCAGTATAAGTGATATAGCAACAGAATAATTCAAGCCTGTCATGCTTACTTGTGCCTGTGATGTTCAACAGTATTAGTAGAGGTCATTATCAAGAAGGCAACTGTATGCAAACAGAAACAAGCAGTGTTTTCAGAATAAGTACAGAATCCTGAGTTTTAAGACAAGTGTATTTTACTGGGTATAAACAAAAGATTATAGAATAAAAATATAAAGAAAAAGGTAGCAAAAGCATGTCACAAGGAAAACCTATAGGCAAATTGTGGTTGGCCTTTTTCCTAAAATATTAGCCCCACCATTCTACTCTTTTACAACCTCAAATGCATCAAATCATCTTATTCTGATGGTTAAAAATACCCCACTTTCCTTAACTAGTACAAAAAGTTTCCAAAACTGACCCTAAAATATAGATGGCACATCATTAAAGTCATCAAGTTGAACCAGAAGAACAATATGGAAATAAGAGTCCTTCATACTGTAACCTGTTCATGAATAGGGATAAACAAGAAAAGCAAACCCAGCTGGCGACTCCCATTAGAATGGGCAATAATAGTGACAATTTACCATACCATCAACATGGCTCTTACAGGTGCTTGTGTCCACTGTTGTATTCAAAAGACTTGGCAGGATACTAGCATGCAACACAATGTTAAAGAAAAAAAATGTTAAATCAATGAGTTGAGAGAACAGAGAGGCCAAATCTCATGGAAACCTTAATGAAACAAGTTAAGGGCTTAACTCATCCAGACATAAAAATCATCAAGTAACACAGTGTTTAAGTTGTTTTCTCAGGGGAATCCTCCAGAATCCATTCCAGGACAATTTGAAACTCATTCTTCAAGAGTGGATAGGTACAAAAGTCAGCTCCTCTGGTCAACATCTTGATGTCATAACATCAAAGTCTTCCAAGTAGAACTTAATAAACAAATCCTCAAGAAACACTAGCCCTATTAAGCAGCACGATAACTATCTACATGTGAACCAAAGAATCCTAACTGACCACACCCATCACATCTCATCAACACGCACTTTCTCCTCTCTCTGTATAATTCCCTTCGATGGCAGCTGATCAGAGCAGTGGAGCCAGGTTTATTTCTATCCTCCTTGCTGGTTGAACATATGATAATGCTTTTTCTTTCTGCAAAATATCATTCATAGTAACCAATGTCATGGCTTAGAAACACGTCAGACTGTGAGCTTTTGACTGGTGTCACTAGCATATTATCACATACAATTCTCCACATCTAGCACAGATAAGCTAATATGGAACCAAAGGATCAGAGATGCAAGAGTAAAAAACAATTGAATACCAAGTACACTGTGGCTTTAACATGTCCAACAACGCAGGGCTGAGGCCCACACCTGGGATCTTACATGTCATCAGATGCAATAGTACAAGCTT
>NW_004524587.1:24374128-24374758 GCF_000260255.1 Octodon degus
AGCTGCAGAAAGATATAGAGGAACTCAGATTGGAAATAAAAAAAGAAATTCCTGAATTAATAACATCTGCAGTAAAGAATCAAATGCAGAAACATTTGGAGGAAACCCAGTTCCCACCCAGAACAAGTGCAGAGGACACTAGCTCGGCTCACAGGCATGACTTAATAGCGTCAATAGTAAATAAGCAACAGCAAAAAGATATAGAGGAAATCAGAGTGCAATTCTTTTCTGAAATAAAAAAAATAATTCTCAGAACTCAAATCATCGAAAGTAAAGAAGCAACTACAGAAACATAGGGAGGAAACCCAATCTGAAAAAAACACTGCAATAAAAGAGTTTATAACTGCTTCTAAAGAAGACATTGAAAAAATATTGAGATTAGAAAAATGACAGATTCCTTGAATGAACAATTCAGGAGAGAAATACATCACATGAAGCACAGTCAAAGAGATATAGAGGAAATTAAGACCTCAATCACAAGCTTGCAAAACCATTTAAGAAAAAGTGAAGACAGAGTTTCAGATCTTGAAGATGCTGGTGCAGCTAATGAAAAGGTAAGAAAGGATCTCTTAAAAACAATGAGGATGAAGGAAACAATAATCCATCACCTGCAAGATGATGCAAAGATGA
>NW_004524587.1:24386802-24396958 GCF_000260255.1 Octodon degus
ACAGTTAGGATAGATTGCTACTTTCCCTTAGTTCAATGAGAAGAAAGATTTTTACTAATATTGTTTAGACAGGAGATCATGTCCACATCTTGTACTGTGAATACTATGACAACAATATGGAATGTATTAATTATTATAACTGTCTTATCAACCTGTTTTTAAACTGTCTCATTGCTATTTGTTTCTCATTAAAATTAATAAAAAATTTTTAAAAGTTTATGAAAACATTCAGAGTTATACGTATAAGGTATTAGTGATAATACATTTGGGAAGTCAATTATGATCTATACCATACACTTCTATGCCAACAATAACATCAGTGTAGGGTTTTTTTGTTTGTTTGTTTTTGTTTTTGTTTTTTGTTTTTTGGTTTTGTTTTGTTTTGTTTTGTTTTGTTTTGTTTTGTTTTTCGGAACCGGGGATTGAACTCAGGCCCTTGAGCTTGCCAGGGAAGCACTTATTCCACTGAGCCATCTCCCTTGGCCCCTAGGTTATTTTTAATAGGGGACTCCCCCCACCCTTGCTGGAGGATTGATTCCAGGCTTTGCACATGCTAGGCAAGCACTCTATCAAGGAGCTACACACCCAGCCCATGATACAATATTGAAAAGGAAAAAGCATTTCTTAAGTAGCACTCACACAATAATTTTGACAGTATTAGAAAAATTCAGAAAATATAAGCAATTTGGTTTTTTATAAAAGAGGAAAACAATAATTGCTTTCATTTTCTTCTCTTCACCCAATTACACAGTAAGTAAGTACAGTTTCTTCATACATAAAATTCCTTTCCCAAAGTTGAGAGAACCTCTAGCACAAGCTCATTCCGTATAGTCCAGCATATGAGAATCCTCACGATTTGTGAGTCAGTTCAGACCACGACAGCAAGAGTGGAAAGTGAGAAGTTGATCTTTGAGGTTCTTCTGCATACAGATGAGTCAGCCCCTACTATTTATGTTGACCACCTCTCTCTTTCAAATCCTTGCCAGAAACTGACAATATTGTTTAACCCTGTATAGTATGTTACACCCATAAAATCTATTTATTCAAAACATCTGCTTTTATACATAATGAGGCTAAGTTATAACATAACTATTTCCTAATGCAAATTCACACGATGCCTCATTTGTCAGCATTCATAGAGTAGCTGTATTTTGAGGCAGAGATGCCTCCAATGTTATTTTTTCCCATAATTTTATTGAGAAACAAATAGCAGTGAGACAGTTTCAAATCCGATTAGTAGGAGAGTTCCAATAATTAATACATTGTTGTCTTAGTGGTTATTCATTGTATAAGATGCAGACATGATATCCTATCCACAAACACTATTAGAATAAATATTTCTATTCATTGAATTAAGAGAATGTAGCTGTATATCTATACTAACTATTTTGAATATGCAGATACAAATTGTCCTTCATTTGTGTTCCCTTTTTTTGTTTAGTTTTGTCATTTAAGTATCATAGGTGTGTGAATTCAGCAAAATATTCCAAAATATTCCAAAAGTAGTCCATAATTCTAGTGGGTTTCCTGTAAGACTGGCAATGTCAGAAGTTGTTGACTTGAGCCTTTTACAGCTCAGCATATTAATATGATGCCTACAATGTTATACGACAGTTTTTAAAAGGTAGGACCATAGGAAAGATTTGTTTTTCTCCGTGATGCAGCAGAGGGGACATATTGGGAAAAGATGTAAATACATGGGGTTGGGGAGATGGCTCAGTGGAATAAGCACTTCCCTAGCAAGTGCAAGGGTCTGAGTTCAATCCCGGTTCCCCCCCCCAAAAAAAAAAAGATGTAAAGACATGTAGCTATCATTATTATATCAGTTAAAAAATGCCTGAACACTTTCTTTGTGCCTGATACTATAATAAAAACTCTCAAGAATTCAGAGATAGAAATATTATAGACAACACTGTGATATGTGGAAAGTTAAAGTCAAACAATAAAGGTTTATTAAGATGCCCCATAATACCAAGCAGAAAGGTCATGAGATATCAAGTTTCAGGCATAACTACCTCTAAATACACTTTTTAAAAGATTAATTTCTTTGAGGAACAAGTAGCAATGAGAGTATCAAAATAGGTTAGTAGGACAGTTACAATAATTAATACATTGCATATTGTTGTCTTTGTAGTGGTTATTCATAGTACTACGGATAACCCACTACTATTATGGACTGCTAAACTTTATTGAATTATTTTGCTGAATTCAAGCACCTACAGTATTTAAATGGCAATGGAATACTCATCTCTGACAAAACTAAACAAAAAAGGGGATATAAATGAAGGACCATTCTGTATCTGTATATACAAAATAGGACAGACATACAGCTACTTTCTCTTAATTTAATGAAAAGGAAGATGTGTGCTAAATATACTTTTGACTCTTGCTACACCTTTTTCAACTTGCTACACTCTGTAACTTTCATAGTGAGAGATATATTTTTCATTAGACCATTCCAAGCCCACATGCAGCCACCAGTCATCTCACTCTAATGCCTTTTCTTCCCTCAGATGTCTTTGTTTTATTCTTTCCCTCCTCCTTTTTCTGAGAAGCGCCTTAAACACACTCTAGAATGTCCAGGGTCTTCTCTTGCAAGACACCTTGCTACCCTGCCTGCATCAACCTGATCCTGACCACCAACTGATAAATACAAGCCCTCTCCCCACTTTTAGGTTTTGCCTTAAATACTTGTTTGAAATTGGTAAGATCCCAGAGGAAATATTCAGCTGTACTTGACCCTGTGTTTTGTCCAATTATAATTCTGATCAGGCCAAATAAATTTGTTTCTGAATCAATTTGGGTCCCAGTTTCTCTAAAAGGCCTAGAGATAGATGTTCTATAATGATACCCATTTTATACACTAGAAAACTGATTTAGAAGTTTTAAATAGATAGACAAGCACATAACAAAAAGCAGTGAAGCTGGAATCATATTGGGTCAATCTAGCATTAGCTTCAGCTCTTTGGACAACAATTAATAATGTTGCATAGTATATGTGTTTCTACAGTTTTAAGTCATAGTTCAATTTTATACTATATAGCATTTTTTATGAAGTAGATAAAATGGGTGAATAAAACAAAATTGGAACCCTCTGGGCCCTAGAGTCTAGGGCAACGATGGAGAACATTTCAGACATGAATGCCCCAATCGTAACCCCAAAATTTATCCCAAAGTGCCAACATAGCAATTAACCCTGTATACTGAGGTTTTAGTTTAGAAAAAAAAAAAAAAACTCATTCATTAACATCTTTTGTCTTAAAAGAGAAACAAATAACATGTGGTGCACCATGGGTTTGCCACCACTGCTCTAGGGGCGTCTACTGTTACAGAAGTAGCTATTTATTCCAACTATGGCAGAAAAACCAAAATTTTCAAAAGTCTTATCTTCTAGGATAGTAGCTCTGCAAGGATGGTATTGGACTGGCATCATCTGAGACGTTATTAGAAATACAATTTCTTGAACTGCATCCCAAACCTACTGAATCAGACCCTCTGGGGGAAGGCCTGGGATTAGTATTCAGTAAGGGTTTCTAGATCAAAATGATTCTCTGGGTGCAGGATCATACATTTCACAAGTTATCTCATTTCACCTCCACATAGACTTTTCATGTAAATTCATAATTCCAGATAAGAAACCTGAGGCACATGGAACTGAGTTAATATTTCCCCCAAAAGTACAAATAGTCAGTAGCTGGAGATCCAACCCAAATCTGTAGGAGCTGCTGTAGAGGTGAGTGAGTAAGATAGGACACATCGTAAAGCTCTGCCTGTCTTAATTACTTATCTTTCTTTGGGTTCCAGTTTCCCTTAAAGGCTCAGACATAGATGTTCTATAACTATACCCATTTAATGCATGAGAAAACAGATTTAGAAGTTTTCTGAGACAAAATACCAGACACCCACAGTTAAAGTGGAAATGTCTATTTAGCACACAATTTGTAGCAGTTCCAGTCCATGATGGGCTGGCTCCAAGACAGGGTGGGATCCCAGTTTATGACCAGCAGAAGGTAGCAAAGCAACAAGGGATGACCACAGCTCTTTCTACTCCTTCTATCTTATCCATGTTTCATAGGGCAGGGAGCCCTCATACCCTTAATCCTAGTGCTCTTGATCATAGCATTGCACCATGAATCCATTCCATCTTCATACACTTTAGATCAAACCACCTCTGAAAAGTCCCCTCCTACGACTACATGAGGTTTAGGGGAACATCTAAACATAAGCTATAACACCGCCTCAACCTTTGACACAACTTTTTCTGTTTGATAAGACTAAGCTGCTGAAAGCACTCTACAAAGGCATTCCTAGGAATACAATTGAATTGGAAACTAAGATGCATGTGGGCACTTATCTTATAATAAGATTCTACTTATGAAAGGATGATAGTGTAATTAGACTCCAGGAGGCCAGAAAAAAAAAGTGGCTCTCATTTTAACTGCTTCGTGATAATGGAGTGCTGCAAAAAGTTATTCACGCAACAGATGCTGTAAAGCTATGTGCTGATTCTGTGGATTTCTGTGTAACCCCAGTGCAACAGAGCTCAGGCATATAGACACAAGTTCTCCTTATGCAGTGTCTAAGGCACACAGACATAGAAGATAATAGGAGAACATGGAACTCATTCATGTAGATGTTCTGAAAATATTTACCTGCAATACTTCGTGCAACCATCAAAATTGCACCCCCCTCAAAAAAAAAAAACAAAAAAAAACCTGTATTTATCCTGAGTCGGCTTTATTTGGAGAGCTAGATTAGGGAAAGTAATCAAATGCATTTCACTTTTACCTAGTAAATAAGTTAAATGGTCCCTGGGTTATTCATTAAAACTTTTATGGTATGTTCATCAATTACCAAACAGCTTGAACAAAGCAGAGGTAAATTAACTTTCTGAAATCCACATGGCTTGCCAAAAGGAGTACACTCACTCAAAGCAATTTCATTGGTTTAAAGTTCATCCAAAATACTATTAGCTTGGAGTCCAATTTTGAACTGTCAAGGGGAATATATACAATGGTAATTTGAGATCATTATCATGGCATTCCAATGCAAATGGCCACAATTTAATTCATTATCACTAACATTACATCTTTATTTTGCTACCAACTGGTGACTGACATTTCCAGGGCTACAAGAATCAAATGCTAATTAGGCCACGGTGTACCCTTACCCTTTCTTCTTCCACTGTATTTTTCTATCTTTAGGGAAACATGCAGGAGGCTTTTTCTGACCAGCTGCTGGCCCCTGACCCTCCTCTCTTCAGCCTTCAGCCAGACCATCATCCCTGACACGAGATGAAGTTTATGTGGATTTTCCACTCTGTGCAAGGTGCCCCTGGAAGGGAGCCTCCATATAATGAAGTGACCTCTCCCATAAGCCACCCACACAACCCAATTTAGGAAATCTAAAGCCATCTCCAGGGTGACAGAGCATAGGCATTAACATGCAGACAAACTGCTATGAAAGCTCCAATTTGCATTTAGACCGACTGAAAGGGAAGGAATGGCTCTCTATGCTGAGTCTCATGCCACCACAGTTTAACAAATCCTGTGCTAATCTCTGCAATGATGCCAGAGGGGACTCCCCTGGACCCTCTCATCCATTCATAGGCGGGCTCATCTCTAAAAACATACTTTGTCCTTCTCAATAGGACATGAGAGAGAATTATAAAATCTTCAACAGCTCCAGCAAAATGTGTAATAGGTTAAAATAAAAGCAATTAGGACAAAATCGAAGATCCTCAGATCTTTGGGCTACAGGCTCAGAGACTAAATATGGGACTGATTAGTGTCACTTGGCTGATATGACACAATATTTCTGCCTCTAAGATAAGGTCTGTCTCCAGAAGATCTTTGAAAATCTTAGTCAATAATTATACAACCTTAACAACAACAATAATAAGGACATTAAAAGTTGGCATTCAATAGATGATAGTTATGTCCCAGGTAATAGGTTTTGCCACCTCCAGCATCAATACAACCCTCCAAAATATGGATCTGATGACCAATGAGGAAGGTACACCCACGAGTGCATAGCAAGTTGAGCTCCAGAGGGTGGTGGCGAACATGAGTGTAAATTTCACTAGCTGTTTCCCTCCCTAGATCATCACTGTCCTACCCATATTCCCTGTCCTAACCATATCAGTTCCTTTTACTCAAATCATCATCTCAGGGTTGGTTTTGAGAAAACTAAAACATGCCAACAGGACAGCAGACACTCACTAAACAAATGTGTTGAATGAATGAACAAACTATTTCTTACCAGGGCGAAAAGCCTACAGGGTAATAGTGGATGACAAGAATTTAAACAATAAACAATAGAAGGATTTGAAATACTTTTCCCCATTATAAAACCACCTTGGCTGGAAACCTTTATTCCTTACCATGATTGATACATATATAATTTAATTGACATATAAGGTTTAAAGCACAGTTACAATCACGTAGGTACATTTTGCCTGGTACAATGTTTTAGAAAGTCAGCGGATGAAAGCCACTGCTGTAGTTATAATAGTTAACATTTGATGCAGCCCTCACAGCATGAACTTGGACCCCCTCAAAGGAAACATTTCTCAATATCAATTTTCCAAAACTGGTTCCCCTCATCCATCATCAAATCATTAATAAATTTCACTTTAATAAGTCTGTACATTTCAAACTGAGAGCAAAGGAAGTCTCATGTGCTGCTCGTGCTCCTGCTCCCGTACTTCTAAAAAATGTGTCCTGCTGAAAAAGTGTGTGCCCTGGGGCCTGAGACTAATAGGAATTTCAAGGCCTGTTTTATGTTGGCAACTTAATCTTTCTTCGTCCACCATCTCAGCCAGCAAATACAATTTCATAATAACACAACTCATCTCTGTGTTTTTGAACTTGGCTTTGGATTGGGGATCATTGTGTCTTTGCCTTCAGATGTCTCACTTTGATGTATTCTATTTCAAAGGGAGAGATAAAACCCAAAGTTCATTCTCACAATGGGACATCCTTTAAAGCCAAAGAGAAATGTTGGTCCTCTCTGTGGCACACAGCATCCCAGATTCACTTTGAGATTCTCTCTTAAAAGTCTCCAGGCAAGTGCAAAACGGCTTTCAGTGATTTATTTTGTGCCACTGTCAGAACAGGATTGCCACAGCCGTCTCCCTTGCACAAGTGGACAGCCAGAAATTGTGGGAGTGAGGCAGGGCAAAGACCTCAGGGAAATAGGTTCCCTGGTTGGCTCTTCCTAATTGCTAGCTAGGTACTTAAGCTCTTTAGCACTAATAGCTCCACTGGTTTTAAGCAACAAGGCAGAGCAGGACACCCACTGAAACCTACATTCTTTTCTTTCTCTTAACTATAATTACACAGGGAAAAAAAGACTTTTGTATGTTTCTCTGTTAGACATATAACACTTGTAATGTTCCAAAACTGTTTTCTGTTGGTCCTTTAATTTGTCATTCTATTTGCCTCTTCTTAAATAAATTTCCACCATCTTCAACTTCTAATAGATCTTTATTTCCACAAAGATGATAAGTGCATATTTCTTTGTATATCTCCAGTACCTAAACAACATCTATAATGTATTGTTTACTCAATAAACATGTTGTTGAGAGAAAGAATCATTAAACAAAATTTTTATTTGTTCTTCTCTGAATCTTACTTTTGTCCAAGTGTACTCAAATCTATCCTATTATGCAAAAAAGCTTAATGCTCTTGTATCCCGTACATCCTGAAAGAATTCATTAATATGAAAGCTGAAAACAATATGTCCCCTTGTGCCAGAACATTACCTCAGTAGAAGCTAAGGTTCATGGACTGTCACCTCGTAGCCCACACTCACTCCCATCTCTCCGGAATGACATGCCATGTCAGAAGCTTAATACTGTCATGGTAAAATGTCAAGAAAGATTTTAATGCTAACAATGAAGCAATTGAGTATAAGTAGAATCTTGGATCCCTAGTGCACCAACTTTTTATTGATGGAGTTTGTAAAATACTTTCCAAGTGTTAATGCTTCAAGTATCATGCTAACCACTTTAACTTTTAAAAAACGTCAAATAGCAATCCAGCTCCTAGTAAACCACAACTTCAGAAAAAAGAGAAAACTTGTGAATGTGGATAAATATCATTGCTTATGGTTATAAATTATTTATCTAATGAAACAGCTTCAAAACAAGATAATACTGTGAATTTAGAGGAAAGAGGTTGAGATGAGTTGGGTGGAACCTTTAAAAGAAAGCAGCAACATAAGATAGACTTGGAGGAATTAATATAGGAACACTTTCTAGTAATAAATTCTTAAAAATTAAAATCTCTAATTAGTTATGCTTTACAACCTCATGCTGTGGATACTCTTTATAGCCAGCAACTAGCCAGAAAAATTCCTCAAAAGTTAAAAAAAATAGTTCTTATGATCCAGGTGCAGTACACCACTACTGGGTAAATTTCAACTGAGGCAGCTATCATAAATGTTTACCTGATACACAAGTTGAGAAAGTCCAGCTGTCTTCATATGACAAACATGTTGCTGTGGTGAAGAAAAAGTGATTCAGGGGATAGAACTGGACAGATTCTGAAGAGCTTTTACCTGGCCTCAGGTTAAAGAGTCATGGTTACACTTAGGAAAATTGTCGTCTATCTCTGGATAGCTCTGAGTCTTAACAGTGGGAAGAGATAGGGGCATCAGGGCACAATTAGAGTATTTCATTAGAAAGTTGATCCTGTGTGCTCATCTTCCAAAATCTAGGAACTCTAGAGTGCTACAGATTTAAAAATACTACATCTATAAGCTTGTTCTATAAAGATTTCTTACAAGGCAGTCATGAAAGGAAGAGTGAAGTTAAATTGGAAGTAGCCTGATGATTTCTTCCATGAGACCAAAGTTGGCCGGAAGTCAGGGTTTCTCTGGGCATTTACCTGATGATGGGAGAGAATTTGGCAAAAAAAAAATCTCAGGCTTCTGGATGTTCTTCTGTTTTTGTTTACTGAGTCCCAGCATTTAGTTCAAAATGAATTCCTTTTTATTGTGATAGTAGTAATCATGAAAATCCTCCTGGTAATAAGCCCTGTGAAGTTTCCTTGGCCAAGCAGGCTATAAATACTGGCCATTTCCCATATTTCAATATTTTAGTTTGAAATACTCTAGCCAGAAAGCTCAGGCAGTCTCACAGATCATAGTCATTATTCTGACCCTCAGCTGGAATCCTGAAAAAAGGCTTGATACACTGCCTCGCTCTCAGCATCCTGGGCATAAATAGAAAGGACATTTCTTCAATTATTGTGCCTTGCGTCCAACCCCCAGAATGAGGAGAGTGACAGGTGAAAGTTTTTCTTTAGTGAGTGAAAGTGAGCTATTTCAACACTAAGTTCCCTTATCAGTATCTAACACCATGACTATACACCACTGGGTTCTGAGAAAGCTTAGCTGCAAACAAAAATTGTATTACGGCAGACAAACCAGAAACATCGCTTTTAGACCTGAGCTGACCAGGTTGCCAGCAATCGCAGTCTCTTCTCTTACAACACAAAGCTATCAGATTACTAAGCTCCTACATTTCCTTCCATCTCTAGAAATATTGCCTCCCAAGGGAGTTCAAAACTTTTCTTTTCCCATTTAATGCTATCTTAAAGACCAATATGCTGCCATATGGACTGTCATTCCTAATTTTGATTACTTGACCCAAGAATTAAAGATCCCTCTATTCCATTGCTCACAGTTGGATAGGAAAACCACAGGTGAAGAAACTATTGAAAAATAAAAAGTTAATGTAAAACATGTCTCCCACTCTCTAAGAAATTAGTCTCCCAGTGGTTGTTGAAAATACGTAATAACCAGGAAAATCAAAGGTATATTGAATCAGCTTAGTCTCTCCTGAAGTCTGACCTAGACAGTAAAATAGATTAGGTCACATCATACAGTCTGGTCAAACCATGCTAAAAGTTTTCAGCCGACTGTATCTTATTCATTAAAGTGACTCCAGTGTTAGCCATAGGACTATGAGACACATGTTGCTCAAACTCTACCTTTTACAGGCTTTGTGATCTGACATCATTTGCATTTGTGTATCAGTTTTCTCATCTGAAAAAGGGAACAGTATTCTACAATGTCAAGCCATACAGTTATATGTAAAAGATGAGCAAGGCAATGATCCTGAGAATCTTCAGAAGATTTTTTAATCTAG
>NW_004524587.1:24398087-24416546 GCF_000260255.1 Octodon degus
GATAGATATATAGTTGCACTCTCTTAATGAATAGAATGATTTGTTCTAATGGTGTTTTTAAATAGGATCACAAGTCTACTTCTTGTACAGCAATTAACCACTAAGAAGAATATATGCAGTGTATTATTTGTTGAAACTGTACTTCCAATTTGATTTGAAACTGTCTCATTGCTATCCGTTTATCAATGAAACTTTAAAAAAAAGAGTTTCAAAGACAGTGCACTGTAGGCACTCAATACATGTGGCCACCTATAAATTTTGATGCTGTATATGCATGTGATATACACTTTCTGCTTGTTTCATCTAGTCCACAATATTTCTTTGAAGTAATATTTCAATAGATCTGTAAAGTATTTACAGACAATTATGATGCCATCTTTAATTTCTTCCCTATTATCAAAGACTGGTTTATCTAATTTAGGGCACCAATCCTCTATAAGTTCTATCTCTCTTTGTTTCAAAATATAAATGTCTTTATAGTTCAACTAATAATCATATTATTCTGTAGGTTTATTCAAATATCTATAAAAACAGAGAAAAAAGAATCCAGAGTTAACCAGGTTAGCTACGGTATGAAGGGAGATTTTTAAAGAAAAACTGATTCCTTGGGGCTGGGGAGATGGCTCAGTGGAATAAGAGCTTTCCCTGGCAAGCGCAAGGGCCTGAGTTCAATCCTCAGTTCCGCAAAAAAAAAGAAAGAAAAAAAGAAAAGAAAAAGAAAGAAGGAAAGAAAGAAAGAAAGAAAGAAAGAAAGAAAGAAAGAAAGAAAGAAAGAAAGAAAGAAAGAAAGAAAAAAACTGGCAACCCTTGTGTTAGTTTTCAAATAACACAGTGGATGTTAGAGGGGACACGTACAGGGACTCCAGGGTTATTCAAAGGCCCTGGAACCTGAAAGCTGTGTCACCTCAGGCAGTTCATACTACCCAGAGCAAAGAATGCAATAGTAACAAACATTATGTAGGACAGGCAGTAATTGAAGACAAAATCTAAAAGAACTTTGAACACTATGCTAAGAAACTTGAATTATATCTAGAAAACAAGAGTAAGCCCCTTAAGGGTTTGAAACCAGGGGTCTGCATGACTTCACACAGGAGTAGCACAATAGATGTACTATATGAGCAAAAGTTTAGAAGTAGGAAATCCCAGATTATATAGTTCCATAAATTTATATTCTCCATAGTTTTATTCTGGAAAAATAAACTGCATTAACTATCTTTGATTGTACAGGTTAGTGGCATTACATATATTTACATTGTTTTGTAATCATGACAGCTGTTCATCCACAGAATTTGCTTTTCGTTATTTTTTTCATTCTCACATAGCACAGCCTTATTCACTGGCATCTTCCAAGCTTTCTATCATCTTATGTTGATGAAATGACATATAATCACACATTCTGCTTTAAATTTGAACAACTGTTTACAGGTATCCAGGGGAAGAAGAGTAGAGTGTGATTAGCAAAAATTTGTTATTGTCTGCATTACTAATTGGCTGTTCATGTCCTGCTAGTTTTATGGACATTTCCCATTCGAGAATAAATCTAGGGTATGATTCATCCCTAATTATCGGGAGGGGGGAAAGACATAAACCAAGGACCTCATTTGAATCATGTATTTCTTTTAACTAGCTAAAATTACAGCCACCAGCTTTCCACTGACTCATAGGAAAGGAAAAACAATAAGTAGATAGGTGAAAATCATTCTGCTGGCTGGTGTTGTAGAACCAGTTTCATGTAAGAAATGCTATGGTGGCATTTGATATGTACCCCTCTGTGTATCCAAATAGTTTCTCCCTTCCACTTCAGATTGCAGGCTGCTATGAGGACTCAGCCATACAGGGGAGGGTCTTGGTACACAGGGGACATGGCAGCACTCAATGATAATTGTTACATGATAAAATGTCACTTATACATAAGTATAACTTTATACATAAAATGATTACAATGTTAATGATATATATGTGCTGATTTTTAAAAAATTGTCCACTCACTGAGTGTACATTATATGCCATGTACTCCAATATGATATGAGAGCTCATTTTGCAGGATTTCCACCTCTTCAGGTATATTTAAGTCTTTCTTATATGGTATTTTGTGAATATAAATTAATCAATTTTCAGAATAGGAAAATCTATGAAGATATGTAGTAACTCAGAGCTTGACCAAATTTAGGGTGGAAAGATTAAGAGATTGTAACTAGTGGGTAGAGTGTCTCCTGTTGAGATAATAAAATACGTCTTAAGGGGTTGAGCAGAGAGTTCAGTGGCTTAAGCACCTGCCTGGCAAGTACAAGGTCCTAAATTCAATCCCCAGTACCAAAAATTAAAAATAAAAACACATTACTCTAAAAAAAATGACTTCAATTTGATTGTGGTCATGGTTGTGCAATTCTGTCAATACATTAAAATCTACTGAATTGCCTACATTTGAAGTTTCTAAGTTGTACAGTGTCCAACATTTTAGTTTAATAAAGCTCTTATTTTAAATTTGAAAAGAAAAGCTAAAGTAGTAACATTGATTCTCATTTTGCAGATAAAACACTTAGCAATGGGAAAATAAGGGCCTTAATATGAGTTTGAAAGTGAGAACATGAATTGAATTCCAAAGTTTAGGAAACTGCAAGTCATACCCTTAACTAATTCTTAGAATGTGATCCGTGTTGGGAAACACTGTAGCAATCATACTGTGTTCTCTTCCAATCATTGTTCCTTGAATTTTTCTAGGAATCACATATGAGGGGGGTTTTCTTTCTGTATTTTAGAAGAGGGTCTACAGGGTGTTCAGGGTCTCACTACGTAGATCGGACTTGTAGTGACTCTACTGTTTACAGCCTCCCAAGTGCTGGGATTACAGGAGCGCACCCCCACCACGCCCAGTCTCAATCACTTTCTCAGTGCCCCTCAGGGGCCTGGCCAGCGTGGCACCCTGGCCCCCGCGCCTGCTTGCAGGTGCTTTAATCCGCTGAGCTATTTGGCCAGCCTCACACAAGAGTTTTGTGCAAAAATCCAAAATATTCCTATCATCAGCATAAATGGATTAATATTGCCCTCTAACATGTGACCCTTGCAGTCAGCATCCCCTGAGTTTCCCACCATCTCTTTATGCAGACTTCTCCCAAGGCGGTCACCATGCTTTCCACTCTAATCCGTTGTTTAAAAAATATCTTTCTGCTCCTTTTTACCTGGTCCTCTTCCAACTTAATATTCAGTTTAGGTATCATTTATTCATTACAGAAATTCTAGCAACTAACTAACCAAATAATCCCACCCACACACTTCTTAAAGTGTGAGCTAGATCAAGTCTGGCATACTGTATTACACATCGAAATAAATACATGGTGGATTAGAAGTTAAATTTCTCTATTGATTAACATAATAAAACATACTAATGGGTATTGCAGTCCTATGACTTAAAATTAAAAAGGTATGAAGTATTTACAGCTGAAAAAAGTTTTTTGAGTTAATATTTTCCATCTGAGGTTCAGAAACGAGAAATTCCACAGAATAACCAAATATTGGCAAAACCATAAAAATCACCCTTCTAGATGAAATATTAGATTTACTTTAGAATAATTTTCAGAATCTAGAAATATTCATTTATCACTTAAGCTCATGTAAAGATGGGAATATTCGCATACTTTCAGAAATCGATCAATAAATATTACCAAAAGGTCCAAGTACGCTAGATGGAAATGAAAATTGGAGCTATTGCCTGCATGCAAACAGCGCGATCAGCTTAGAGTCTGTAGCTCTAAGCTTCCTGGGGTCGCTCAAGCTTTACAGCCAAAGTCCTCTGCATCCCAACATGCCTTGGGCACCACCTGAGCGAAACAATGACGAAGTAGCACAGCCCCTGCTCATCTCTGCTCTGGAGCTCCGTTTTTCCCCAATATACTTTTTGTATTTTTTCCTCTTTTGTGATTCTATCCAAAATTCCAGCCTACACACACACACACACACACACACACACACACACACACACACACACGGCAGCCATGGTGGCACATGCCTGTAATCAAAGCACTCTGGAGGCTGAGCCAGGAAGCTCACCATGAATTTGAGGACAGTCTAGGGGCTACATAGTGAGTTCAAGGCTGCAAGAACTACATAATGAAACCAAGTAAATAAATAAAGCACATGCGCACACACACGCATGCACGCACACACCCCAGTAGGCAGGAACAGCATGATAAAATACAGGTTTTAACATCACAAAACTGTAAGTAGTTGAGAAATACTTCTAGAGCTTTTATAAAACCTTAACTCCCAACATAGGCTCCAAGAAATAGTAAAAAATCTACTACTTGTTCTCTGCTATCTTCTTCGTATAAGATTCTGCTTTTGGTGGCCTCATCTCAACTAGAGATGCAGTTCAAAAACATACATTCAACCATGAATGATGCTGCTGTATTCTGATTATACTCAGCCCTCATATTCCTCACCTATAGTAAAATAAAAGCAAACAGACAAACACACAATAACGTCCTGCTTACACAAAGTACCACAAACTGGGCTCACTTCTAGTATGCACTTGACTAAATTGGCTCTGACTTTCCTGAGACATTGTATTCATTTCATCTCTTGATGCTCAAATATTCAGATTAATTAATAATTCTTACACTATGAAAGGCACCATGTTCTATAGCTCCTCCTCAACTCTCATGTAGAATGTCCATTTTGATAATTCTTGTGATTTTCCCCATCTATTAATGAGATTAATATTAGCTTACAGTATCTGTTTTGTTCACCAGAGTCCAACACTGGCTATTCTCAAAAACCTAGCAGATTTTCTCTCCACCTCCAGCTGTTGTCCACATAAACTAAAACAGTATCAAGGAGCAGAGGGATTACCCACTTCTGCTCAGGGACAGCTTTTGTCTCTACTTCTTATCTAAGTAAGGTCCTGGGGGAACACAGCAAATGAAAGGTGAATTGGGGGATCTAGGTGCAAAGTCACCCTGAGAAGGCTCAGCTATTTCCTCTCCCCTGTTCTTTCCTCATTCCATGTATTCAATTACCAAAAAAATGAGACTCTATATGTGCCAGACAAAGTGGTAGACACTGGCAGTCAAAAATTTCAGAATCACTGCCCTCTCTAAGTTCACTCTCCAGAGAAGATGATAAAGGTAGTGTCCTCCTTAATGTTGCCTTAAAGAGAATTTTCCTTTCAAATCTATCTCTACATTCCATGGCATATTAGAAACTTTTACTTTAATAAAAATATGGCATTTAAACTTTGAAAAAAATCCAAACATAGAATGGTATAGGTTTTTTAAAAAAGAAAACTTTTTCCCTACATTACCTCCTATGTTCCTTCCCCAGCTATAATCATGGAAGGAATTTTGTACATGTGTGTGTACATATGTGTACAGAGGTGTCTACAAAAGATGAATCCATGTACTTTTATGAATATGTTACAAATGCCTTTACACAGAAACATTCTGAGCTGAGTTTTACCTCTGGTCTTGATCTCCCTCTACCTCCCACACAACCGGATACCATCATATGTAATAGTTGTTTTTCTTTTCTGTATTAGAATTCTATGTACCCTGTAGCCAAATAATCATTACCTTAGGAGCCATTCTGATAAGGGGCTCAGGAGACAAGGACTAGCTCATGCAGTTAGATCTTAGATCAAGACTATGTACTTAGATTTCCCTTTCTGACAGCCATGTCTTAGGGCTGGCCAAATAAGCTCAGTGGATTAAAACTCCCACAAGCACGTGCAGGGCCCACAGTTTCGAACCCCAGGACATGCTGAGGCAGCAATTGAGACTGGTTGTGGTGGCATACCCTGCAATCCTAACTCTTGGGAGGCTGTAAACAGGTGGATCACTATGAGTCCAACCTAGTAGTGAGACCCTGAACACCTTGTAGATCCATCCCTAAAATACATAATAAACAAACAAACAAATAAATAAATACCATGTCTTCTGAAGTTCAATGTCTGCTTCAGTTGTACTCTTGGGATACTAATTCATAATGTCATCCCTCATAAGTACTTCATGAGGAGTTTCAAAGTAGTAGGATTTATCAGAAGGGCAAATGTTTGTCTCTGGTTAACTCCCACCTTTGTCCTGGGAATTATTTCAACCTACTCTGTTCTAAGAGTGTGAGTGGCACAGGTGTCCTCAGGCCTCCAGGGCCAGGTCAGACTATACTTTGGAATGGCAGCATGCCCTCATTTTAAGGCAACTGCTCCCTGAAAATGAAGCCTGTCCTTCAGTGGGACACTACAAGTAGGACAATCTTAACCTCACCTGTAGTTCCACCTCCTTATTAATGAAGAAAAGCAAAATGAGAAATGAGGAGAGAGAGCAAACCTTTGTTTTCTTTTCTGGGCCTTTTCAGCTTGGAAGAAACTTTAACAAAAAAAAAAAAAATGAAAGACAGTTGCTTTTAACTCTGAAAATATTCACCTTTTAACACATGGACTCTGCCCTTGAACTTCAAAACTGTGTCCTGCCTAAAAGACCAAAGGGTTTCTGTGATAGATTTGGCCTCATGGTTTCTGACACTTTTCCTGTCGATTTACTATTCTCATCTTGCGTTTGACTTCTTTACATTTTTTTTCTGTGTGATCTAGAGAAAGGATTGAACTGAATTAGAAGAAACCTCTATAACAGGTATTGAGAAGCATTTAAGAGGGGAACCCTCTGACACAGATCTGACATTCTCTCCATTCATATGAGTGAGCAAACAAAGTACAAAAGGATTGGAAAGCTATATCGAGCTTGGATCCCAGCCTTCTACACACCAGAGGGATAAAACTCAGACTTTCTAGTTAGTTACAGGTATGCGGATGTCTTTTTTCCCTGGGTTATTAGTGTTCCAGCATATTGCAAGGTAATTGAAGAAAGAATCCAACCATCTACATGCATGGCTTTATTACTAATTCATACTCTGGATATTAAATAAAAGATCATTTATAGAAAGAATGCACTAAAATTGTAATTATTGTCAAAAAGGAAAAAGCAAAAAGCATTATAATAGTGTTACCAGGCACCAGAAATGTACTGGTCAATGTAGTAGAGGCTCCAAAACGCACAGATACGTGATCTATGTAAGACAATAATCATGTTGAATATTGACAGTCATTTGCTTAAATTGAAACATTCTAACTCTTAATGAGTGATAGAAACATTGAACTACAAAAGCATCAAGAACATGTCCAATCTTAAGATTTCTATTCTACCATGACATATCAGAGCTGAAAAGCCAAACACAACAAAACATCTGAAGGTTTATTATACATTCTTGGAACAATTTGAGAAATTACCAAATAACATAGAAATTTCCAATACACATATGTCCCACTTTAGTTAATCCTATAATTCCGTATATCTGTATTTTAAATATTATATTAAATTACATTAGAAATACAATAGTTTAGGAGCTGGGAAACTAGCTTGGCAGTCTAAGTGCCTGTCTGGCAAGTGCAAGGACCCAGATTTGAACCCTGATAGCGCCCACCATGCTGGCCCTGGAACCCCGAGCACATCATGCAAGCCAGTAAAACCAGATGTGATGGCTCACGTTGTAATTCCAGCACTGTAGAGGCTGAGACAGGAGGATCACTGTGGGTCTGAGCTGCATAGCAAGACCCTGTATGAAATAAATAAATAAATAAATAAACAAATAAATAAATTTTGTAATTTTTAAAAATTTAACAAAAGAAATACAATAGTTTGAATAATTACATTGGATTGACCGCCTGACAATGAGAGCATCTCTGACACTAGTTTTGTGATCTTAAGCACATTACTTAGCTATACAGATCTCTATTAATTTCATATTTAATATTCACTGTTTTTTACAAAATAATTCACTTAAAAATCAGTGGACCTTTCAGTATGTGCTGTGCAGGGGTGTCTAAGCCACACTGCACAATCACAGGCATGTACCTGCCTCTAGAGAGTATCAGATAGATGAAAGCTACTAGACAGCAAAGATTCAAGAGAGTGTTACCATCTAATCGTAGATGAATGGGTGCTGGGAGAATTTTTTCCCATAATTGAGGGACTGAAATATGTGAATATTCATACTCAAAAAAAATCTATTTTGCCTCTATGAGGTGGCCTTGTTTCATTAAGTTATTTGTGGGGGTGTGAAAGGCGAGAAAAAAAGGGTAAAATGAAGCAAAAAAATTTGGTTTCAAGGTGTTCTGAGCTCAGAAATAGTGACCGCATGACCGATGGGTCATTTCTATTTGATGTCAGGTGGAGGTGTTTAAATTCTCAGTTTTGAGAATGATTGAAAATCAGATCATATCATACTGTCTGCCAAATCTCAACTTTCAGCTATTATTCTTCTCTTAACTTTTTCTTTTAAACTTTCTCCTCCATCAAAAGAATAGTTCTGTTCTCTTATTCTTCAATTTTCCACAGCTCTTTTGGGGATCACAGCAGCTGGCAAAAGAAACACTTTTTATGTGCTTTGCTCTTAAAATATGTGCTTTATTTAGAAGTTTAGGGCAAATGATAATACTGTTATCTTTTAAATATTGAACCAAAGCACCTACGGAACCTTTTTAATTCTTTTCTGGTCTGAAATGTTTGGATCAGATTATACAATTTCAGAAAACACCAATAAAAATTACTAAATAGTAGAAATTTGGTAAATTTACTGAATGTCTTTACCTATCTCTAGAGAAAAGATTCTACATTTTTAAAAATCTTATTTCCCACTTTCAAAGTTTCTATTTTAGATAGCACTTGCCTTTACTCTGATTTTACATTATCTTTCTATTGTTGATATCCACATCCTTTATTTGGTGTACCTCATGATAAATTTTTTATTCTATTTTCAGAATATCTAAATGAAGAGGAAAGGAAATTTCTCTATGCCAGAAGTTCTGTTCTGCATGTCAAGAGATCTCTGGCTTCTCTCCTTTGAATTTCATCTGAATCCCCTTGCAAGTACAAACGTATTCCATTTGGTAGTTGCAAAGAATAAATTACGTGTGCATAATTTATTCTCTTACCATTCCTTCTTTTCTTTCTGCGATGTTAGATACAGAAATCATGCATTGAACTCTAACTTTGTGGAGTAGGGATTCATCCCACACCAGTGTTACATGGAATTTGGTGTGATGTTGACCTAATTTATCTTTCATAATTGAAAGATTTTCTTCTGAGCTATTTCTTTAGAATAAGCTTGTACCCATAGTATACTTCTTCCCCTATGCATCTTCCTTTTCATTAGCACCAAACTGCAATGATAAAAAGGGTTTCATATACTGTATCACTTAAAAACTTGAACAGAATAAAAGAGAACAAATATTCATGACACATCATGAGAATTTCCTCCTTTATGTAAGAATTAGAATTCCAGAAATAGAATCCTGTAGCCGAGGAAAATTTAGATTGGTAGTCTCATGAGAAAAAAAAGATGTATTCTACTTTATTGTGAAACATCTGTCTCTAATCCCAAAAGATGGGTCTCTAAGCACATGGGGGAGGGGGAGATAAACACAGGAGGGCAGGAGAGTAAACATAAATCAAATAAGTGAAAAAGATCATTGTCAAATCCAAGAAGGAAGGAAAGTTACACATGTAGCATAGTTTGTGGTCAACGTTATCAATAAGTCACAAACAATGTTATAGTGAATGGGAATATTTGCTCTGAATCAATCATGGTTGCATTTAAATTCTAGTTCAGCTGTTAGTTGTTTGGCCATGAGCATTTTATATGACATTTCTAGTTTTAACTTTCTCTCTGGAATAATACATTGCATCAAGAGCTTTTAAAGTTTATTGTCACAATACAAATCAAACATCATGCATAAACATCTGAACATTATCAGAGGATAGACAACAGCATCACTATGTAAGGGAAGATGGCTTTGCTCATGATTATATATTGAAAGTGAAGGTTTAAACATGGTCAACACTGTGTTTGGACTTCCTTTTTTGTGGCTGTCTCAGCCTACCTGATGTGGCATGTAGTGTTGGAGATTGAACTGTGGTTTCTGCACTTGCCTAAGGTTGCCTAAGCAGGTACTTTGGTCCACTGAGCTATCTCATTGGCCTTATATTAGGGCTTTCTTATCTTATACAGATGCAAAAACCAATGATGAACACAACACATAAGACATGTTGAGAAACATACTCACAATGTCACAAATCTTACATTTTTAAAATGAAGTAACTGTGTTTAAGATAAGGAATGTGTGCTATCAAATGTGTTGGCATTGTACATCCTTATAATTTGCCTGCCCTCTTTGCTTCTGCCAAAAAAATGCTTTTTGACTTAAGAAACATCCATTGGGGACCAAGCCCCAAAAACATTTCCTTGAAACTCGTCCTGATATTAGGCATTGAATGAGAAATTGTTTAAAAAAGCACAGACAGAAAATAATGAGAGCAATATTCATTTAAGAATATTATACCAAACATTTGGTTGCTTGTTCGATTTATATCACACGAATAGCATGTGAAAACTTAAATTGTTCTTTTATAAATCATAGGTATTTTACTGCCTAAAAACCTTAAAATGGGAAAGCCAGATACACTGAAATATGTTATACCTGTTATCATCTATTTAGACAAGACCAAATGTGCTTTAGCAATCTGTAACTACAAGCCAACATTCTTGATTTGCTTGCAATATATAGCCTATTGGGACACTGTGCATGCCTGTTTCTATCATCAAACTGCTTATTTATGTTTGTATTAATCATCAGATCCAAAGAATTTCCTCAAAGAATTATAAAGATAATCTTCTCCTATGGACAAGGAAGATAAGTACTTCATTTACTTGTGGGAAAATCCATCAATTTCAAGTATAAACTTTTTAAGTAATCATTACACTTTAAGCACTATATCACTTGTTATCACACAGATAGACATAAGAGTAAATTTGGTTCCACCCAGTATCTAGAGAACCTTGTTTTCTTGAATTCTCTAAGATCCTCCAAAACAATATCAAGGAATTTTATCTTGAGGTCTGTAGATCCAGAGGGTGCTGAGAGACAGGCTGTGGATGGACTGTTAACACTCCACTCCATTGGTATTTTATATGTATTTTAATATTGGTATTTTATATGTGGTTTTTGTTTTCATTCATGATTTTTTTCTGGAAAGATTTTTGTCAGTGAGTAAATGTGACACATAGTGCAAAATTAAACAAGCAACAAGAACTAAAAAATACCTCAACAAAGAGGTTAAGCATAACTGAAGTGTGAGCTCACTTAGCCTGCTGCTGCTGAGCATACTCAGAGTGATAAGTTCTGTAGAACACAAAACATCCACATTATTTCATAATCTATGGGATCAACTTACAAATCACTGATAGGAGAAATAATATTGAAAAGAAAAATACAAGTTATATTGATTCGGAATTTTCCTAACTTCATGGAAGCTCCCTTTTCTATGTGCATGGTGAGTTGAATGTGTTTCATACAGAATTCCAAAATAGAGTCAGACACTTCTCTTCTTTGATTCCATCAGGTGATGGGAAATGGCTAAAGAATGTAAGAGCAGTTTTTGTACATATTCTTTCTCTTTTTTTTTTTTTTTTTTTTTTTTTTTGTATTTAGGACAGGGTCTACAGGGTCTCACTGCATAGATCGGACTCGTAGTAGTCCTCCTGTTTATAGCCTCCGAAACGCTGAGATGCCTCACCATGCCAGAGGGGCAGGGCCAGCACTGCAGGCCTAGGGATCGAACTCCCAGCCCCTGCATCTGCCTAAGCAGGTGCTTTAGTCAGTTGAGCTATGTGGCCAGCCCAGTACATATTCTCGATAATTATGTAAATTTAAATTTTAATTATAAAAATTAAGAACCCGGATGTCTCAATTGAGGATTGCAGATTTGACATGTAAAATACATTCTCTCATAGACTTAAGGATTTGCTTGACATAGAGGGACATCAAAGCAATTCAAACTTCTGAGACTGTAGACTTGGAAAAAATAGCTTTTCTTTCTCTCAGGAAAGCAGTATTTCACATAGACGCATACTCTATGCTTCAGTAAGAATGGAATTAAAAGGGAAGTGAGTTTCAAGTCCCAGGATCCTAGTTGCACAAGCAATAACCACTCAATCGCTCTACTTTTCTTTCATAAATAACAATTCTTATAAAACATTAGGACTATGCTTGGTACATAAAATATAATGAATATGCAATAAATACTAACTGCTCTTATTTTATCATTCTTTTATACTGACTATCATTATTCTTATTTTATACATGGAGAAGTCAAGATTGAGAACTTTTAGGTAATTTAAAATGCAACACAAGGCAAAAAAGAAGGGTGAAAGTCATGATATAGACCTAAAGCTGAAAGAGAAGTTTCTTTTGGAAGAAGAAAAGCAGAACTTAAAAGTCTGAGTGCATCAAGTTAAAGGTGTCTACTGAACATCAAGCGGTGCATATAGAGCAGATGACCTGGTCTACAACCCGACCAATCACATTGGAGGTACAGAACTAAATAGAAATTATACATAGGCTATGGCGAAAGTAATTAACATGGTTAAAATTTTAAAACAAATGCAAAGAAAAAGACAAGTTCTCCAGAGTTTTGCTAGATAACCATTGAAATGCTAGTAGTGACTATTTCTAGTTCTTACTTCAATTACTTGAAATACAAAAGGGAGATCAAAATGATATAAGAAAAAAAACAAGATATGAGAGGTTCAAAAACAGTGTAAAGTAATAGTTTTCAAGATGGGAACTGAACAGTAATCAATGCTACAGAAAAGTCAAATTATTTTGTGCAGCAGTCACTTGAAATTGGCACATTGGACATGACTTCCAGAGCCCTTGTAGTGGTGCGGCCAAAGATGAAAGCATGTTGAAATAGATTTAAGAGAAAATAGGCGATGGAGTTGAAAATATTGTTCACAGAGAGAGCTTGCTAATAACAAAAACAAGAGAGATTAGGAATAAAGAAGGGAAATATTCTCTCTGAACTTATTTTCCACCTCCCAAGAGGACTTTAAGGTTTTGATAAGCTGTGAAGGGGAACTGAGAAGGGGATGCCTAAGAGGAAAGTTAAAGAGAGGAAAAAATAAATCATGGACCAAACAGCTTATGGATGAAATACAAGGCATGAATCCAAAAGCATTAACTTATCCAAAAAGCAAGGGGAGTTTTCTTGCAGTGTAGAATAGAGCCAAAAAAATAGAAATGTCCAACTAAGAGCAGCAGGTAAACGCACATGGTACAGTCTCCATTAATGAGTAGAAAAAAGCCAGGACATTGCCTGAGAGTAACATAGAAACAAGTCAAAAGGAGTGATTACAGCTTGAGTGGAAGTTTTATTCCATAGGAGGAGGCATTCTCCAGTGATACAAAAAGGTATGATTAAAACTTATGGTGAACATTACATTTAAAAAATCTATTTTATAATAATAGACATATTGCCATTCATTCCCCTCAGAATACTCCTCTCCACTTCAAACACACTTTCTCACAGTGCTTACTACTTTCTGAAGCAGTTCTAGAAGTACTCTTTCATAGATGTCTTTAGTTGCACTGTCATGACCTCGAGGACCTGAATAAATTCAAGCCATTTCTCTTTCCTGGTCTTTTTTACTTAAAGGAAGAACCAGACGCTTCACAGTGCCCTATCAGTGAATCAACCTATGGATGAGGACATACCATAATGTTCTTCACAGGTTCTCACAGGCCCACCCTTCTACTGGATGGTGCTCAGTGGCAGCATTCAGTATTTTTTATCACATCCTACAAAGTCACTCATAAAAGTGGGTTACCAGGACTGCTTCAGAGAAGGCCGGAATGGTGGGCTAAGTACATTCAAAGCAAGGTGGAATATACTGAGGGAGACTGATGGCAATATATCTTTTACTGTACTAATGTTTGAAAATTTAATCACATAATATATTTCAATCACCCTTATATAAAAGATTATTGAATAGTTCTTAGGGTATATCTGAGGTTATAGACCATAAATCTCAAAAATTTTGCAATTGATTTCTGTGTGTGTGTTTCTAAAAGTTACTTCTTTTGTTATTTTTTTTACTTTGCAAATGCAAAGATTACAAATTAGAATTAAAACAGAAAAATTACAAGTGATACAGAATTTCATTTAATGAAGTAATAGGAACTTCACAATATTTGTCGTAATACATAATGTTGTCTTCCAACCAGTTATTCATAGTACCAGATAAATGCATGTAAAATCAGAAGAAAGAAATGTATAGGAAATTAAGAAGAGAAAAAGTATCAAAACTAGAAAAAAAGGAGACAAAACAAATCAAGTATTATCTGCTCCTTTACATAAACCAGCATAAATGCACAGTAGTTGTCCAAACCACCGTGCGCATATACACAGGTAAATCTCTTTCCCCTGTTCCCTCTCCCATCCTACTCCTCAACTTAGTAACTCTTTCCTTTTGAAGAAGTTCATTCCATTTTACCAGTGTCTATTGTACCCTTCAGATTTCATTTTTCTCTTTCTGGTTCTCACACTAAGGAGACAACATGATTTATTGCAAGTCTGATTTGTTTCTCTTAAGAGTATGTTCTTTAGTTGCATCCGTTACTGGCAAAAGACTCAAATTTATCCTGTTTTATAGCTAAATAATACTACATTGTGTAAAAGTACCATGTCTTTTTTATTCATTCCTCAGTTGACGGGCATCTTGGATGCTTCCAGGATTTAGCTATGACAAATTGTACTGCTATAAACATGGGTGCACATATATCACTGCTATAAATATGAATGCATATATGAAGTTTTCAGTACTTCTGGGAAAATACCCAGAAAGAGAATAGCTGGCTTGGTTGGGATACCCAGTCCTAGTTTTTTAAGGAATCTCCACACTGATTTCCATAGTAGTTGCACCAGTCTGCAATCCCTCCAACAGTGGAGAAGTGTTCCTTTTTCTCCACAGCCCCTGCAGCATTTGTTATTGGCTGACTTCTTGATGTTGGCCATTCTTTCAGGGGTGATATGGAATCTCAGTGTTGGGCAACTGAGATGAATGTACAGTTATCAGAGGAAGAAATGTAAATGGCAAGTAAATATATAAGAAAATATTCAACATCATTGGTCATTTCAGAGATGTGCAACTCAAAACAACACCCACGGTTCAAGAATTAGAAGAAAAGGCAGACTGCAACTAATTATTTATCAATTAAAAAACTATCTTGAAGGGAAGTATTCTAATTTCCTCTTTTCCTATGGAGAAGTTTATGTCTTAGCTAAGTAATGCAGATATCCATAGGCAGAGTTGAGTCCTGATCCCACATGCTTTGCCTGTCTGCTCTGACACTTTCTCTTTGTGTGTCAAGCACCATGTTTACATACATCAATGGTTTTCCATACCAGTTCTCAACTTATATAGAAGATACCTGGAGGAAAGACTTACCTTGAACTGAGGACTTTTAATAGAAGTATGTTCCCATTGAAGGGTTCCCTCTATAATCAATAGAAATGTCACAAATTTTGGAAGAGGTGTGTGTGTGTGTGTGTGTGTGTGTGTGTATGAATACACCTATGTCAGGGTCTGGATTTTTACTTTTTTTTTTTTTTTTTTTTTTGCATAACTGGGGATTGAACTCAGGCCCTTGAGCTTGCCAGGCAAGCGCTTATTCTACTGAGCCATCTCCCCAGCCTGGATTTTTACTTTTATGCAAAATACATGTTCTAGAGTTTGTCTTCCCTTCCACAGGAGCTGCCTTTATTCGTTCTCTGGGGGCATTAAGCCATTTTCCTTTACTTACAAAGAATAAAGAAATTTCTTAGTTCAATCATTATTTTGTGGTTAAAATCCAACCGACCTAAATGATTATCAGTGTTTTTATCTCTCAAACCCCATCCCACCTGATTCATTTTTAAATGATTTCTAAACTGGATTTCTAACTAAGAAAAGAGGATAGATTTTAATGTATTTTTTAAAAAAATAAAGGTTGGAAAAAAGAGCTGATGACTTCCTTGAATATCAAAGTATTTGTGAAAGTATTTTGGCTCATAATTATGTCTGATGTGCATAGAGTTAGTATTAGTCAGAGTATGGAATGCTAGCTGTTATAATAAATCCACAAATCTCATTGATTCAGATCTATTTGTGGCCCACATGACAGTGAAAGCTTTCCTGTAGCTTTCTCCAAAAGGTGACTTTTGGGTTCAAGATCTTCTAAGGGCCATCTACAACACATGACAACTGCCTTGGAACTGAGAAGATGAGTGGAAAGACAAGAGCCTACAAGTATAAAATGCTTCTATCACTATTTCATGGGTCAGAACTTAATCATATACCCCAAAACTAACTGTAAGATATGCTTGGAAATATAGGCATCCTATATTCTCAGGAAATTAAATAAGATTGACATGCATTTAATTAATTTCATATGCAGATAAACTACTCGTTATTTTATAGTCAATTTGCAAATTTTGAAGTTATGCAAACATGTTGTCTTGGTTACTTTTCTCTCATTGCTGAATCAAAATACCCAACCACAAAATTAAGGGTGAAATGGTTTATTTAATTCACAGTTTGTGGAGATTTCAGTCCATGCTCAGCTGGCTCCAAGGCAGGGTGGCATGGAACAGGAGCAACAGTTCAGGGCCTCAGAAGACAGCAAAAGCAAGAGCAAAGAATGGGTAGGGGATAAGCATGACTCTTTTCCTCCTTTTTATGCCTTCTTCTTCCACAAGCTTAGGATGTTTACAAATAAGGACCCTGACATGCTTATTTAAACTTCTCATCTTCACAAGTTGACACAATGTATCAACCATCCCACATGTGAAATTTTTAGGTGAGAAATACATTTAATAGAACAAATGACTTTCAGTGACTTAATTGCCATCACTTCTCTTACTTACAAGTTATTACCTTTTGTTTACTTCAGTTGAACAATAGAGAACAAAACCTACCAGAAAACATTTACCATGTATCCAAGTGAGGACACCAAGTTTCAGAAAGGTTAATGAAATATTCAAGGCTGCTAAGAAATAGGGCTTCAGTTCTACAAATGCTTCTGTAGATTACATAGAATTATATAGAATTACAAGCATGTAAATGATTTTTCTCATAATTAAATGTCACCGTATTTTAAGGTTAATTTTAGGAAATATTAGAGAATTTTCCATAGATGTCAAGCATGCTGTCTTCCATGTCTAGAATGTTCTTTGTTTAATTGCTTTTCATCCTTCAGCTATCAAAATCTCACTAGAAGGGGTATTTTTTTAACCCTAGTTAATGTCTTTCTCACTTTATTTTTCTTTCTTTCAGAATGCTTTCTTACCTATTTACTTTTTTTAAAAATGTATTTGGTTGTTGGAAGGTCTCACTGTAAAGCTCAGACTCATAGTGACCCTCATGCTTTCAGCCTCCCCAGAGCTGGGATTACATTCATGCACCACTACGCCTGAACTCTGTGGCTGGCTCAGCCCACACTGGAGGTGGGGCTCTTGCAGCATGTAGTGCCAGGGATCAAACTGCAGTCCCTGTGCTTGCCTAAGCTTTCCTAAGCAGATGCTTTAGTCCACTGAGCTATGTCACTAGACCCTTATTTATTATTAAGATTTAATTTAAAAAACAAGAAAATGACATGAAAGATAAAACCATGCTCTTTATGAGTGAAACTTGAGATGGTTGTAGCATATTATGTTCATCTTTACTCATGGATTTCCATAATAGCATCGAAAAACTAACAAATAAAAGTTTTGATAGGCTTACTACAATATTTGGAAACCAGTATTTTTCACTAAATGGACCATGATTACCAGTTAGGACATAAAGGGTTGGAAAACTTACTTGTTTGAAACACATCTAAAATTTGATGAATTTCTGACTCCACAGACTAGGTTCTTCCTCTACACCCCATAAACTAAAACATCATTTTGGTTTTCATGATCTATTTACAGGAGCATGTTAAATGATGGGTGTTCAGTAACTAATATGTTCATTTGCAGTAAATATGCTCAGAGAGTGACTTTTGGGTCTTCCTTCAACCTTGGTTTTTGTGCTAAGACTATTTGACAACCCTTCAAGTTTCATTTTAATTCTATGTAACTATTTTGAGGAACACAATTTTTTAGCAGTGCCACACACCGGAGTAGGGGCTAAATATCTTTGCAAATCCAGCAATGGCCCTTTTTCCTAATTTTAAAAATAAAGACACTAAAGCTCAATGAATTTAACTTGACAGTCTTTGAAAATTGTGATGGAGCAAGGATTCAAACCCAAGTTTGCCTCTGGAAGCCACATTTTTTTATGATCTATAAATATAAACTGTCTGTGGATCCCTCCAAATGTCTCTGATCCTCACAAGGCTGAACGGTTTTGATGGCCTTTAGTGATTTAAGTCTGCCATAACGGGAACTATTATCCACACTTCTCTTCCCCCAAATTTTGACATGTATGAAAACAAACACATCTCAGGAAGCAGGTGAAGGTTTACTCTGCATTTCCCCTTTTGGTATTTCTTCTCAAAACATTTCTATTTCTGTTAGGACTCACAGATCATCTTTTTCCAATGGGAGAATATAT
>NW_004524587.1:24416646-24433656 GCF_000260255.1 Octodon degus
TATAAAAAGAAGATAAATATAATATTCTCTTTCTGTTCTAAATGTTCTTAGCAAATTATTTACTCATTTTTTATTTTAATTTTAATTTTCATTTGTTTATTTATCTTTGTGTATTAGATACAGGCTGTCACTACCCAGCCCTGACTTGTAATGATCCTGTTGCAGCCTCCCTGATGCTGGGGTTACAGGAATATGCCACCAAGCTCAGTCTTGGTGGCCAGCTGGGTGCACCTGAGGGCAGGGCCAGCATGGCATGTGGTACCAGGGATTGAAACCGAGTTCTTGTGCTTGCCTAGACAGGTGCTTAGTCCACTGAGCTATCCCCATGACCCACAAACTATTTAAAGAAACAAACAAAAAAAGCAGAACCTTTTTTTCATTTTCCATTGGATTCAGAGTTTCATGTTAGGTAACCACTTTGTAACTAAAAACCAGAAAATCAGGAGGAATCATACATCAGAGATTATCACTCCCATCCTCATGAAAATCTACTATGTGGGATCTCAGAGTTTTGAAGAACTTGTATTACTCAGTATCCTTTTTTAATTTTTTGTAGGACTTTCTCTTGCAAAGTAATTACACACAGATATCACAGATGTAAGACTCCAGATACAGTGGATTAAAATAATTTTGAAATCACTTTAGGATGTTTTTACTATAACTAATATTAATCACACTGACAACAAATTAAAATGATTCACTGAAATATCTATAATATAGTAATGCAATCACTAGCATTTTAAGTGCTTCATGTTTAGAGACCTGGCATTGCACTTTAGGGAAAGACATGTAATATGTATCTGCTCAGCCATTTGACTGGATTTTCAGGCGTTATTAGTACTATGTCATTAATTTTATTTATTAAAGTATTATTTCTCTCACACTTAATTTATAAGTGGAGAGAGAGAGAGAGAGAGAGAGAGAGAGAGAGAGAGAGAGAATCACTATGAATAAAATAAAACTCCTTCCTTGAGAATATCATGATTAATAGGGACACAGAAAACGCCACATGGACAGATTATGCTTTCTTCCAAATATTGAACCACATGATCTGTGACAAGGCCATGGAAAAACAAGCACTCTAATATTCTCAGCTGGTCATGTTAAAAAGTTCATTTCTTGATGAGAGACATTTGGGCAATTACTAGAAACACTATATCTACTCCTACCCACTAACCCAACAACCCCACTTCTACAAATCTTTTTCTTTAATTGTACATAATATAGAAACCATTGTTCATTAAATAAAGACAGCCTACTGGTACATTAGGTGTGAGTCAAGTCATTGCAAAAATCATGTCAACTTGCTGTGTGCCTGCATGACAGAGCAGAGGGGATAAAGCTTGTTTCCCACTGGGGCTAGTCCTGCTCACCTGGTCTGCTTTGTGAAGAGGACTCTCTGAAGACACCACAGGATGACAGGACTTAAGAGAGCTGTGCTCTTGCCTTGGCCTCTCAGCCTTTTGTCATTTATCCAGAGAAAAACATGTCTCAGGTGGCTGCAAACCCGAGGCCAATGAACAAGCAGCTAGTTGAGCTGAACCCAGTCCAGAACCTAGACCCACAAGCAAACATCAGGAGACACACAGGTTCCTGAACAATAACATAAGCTTACCTGTGGGCACAGAAAACATCAGGTCCACGGGTACACATCAAAATCTGCTAAGGGCAGCAGGTATTAGTATCAAATAAGCATTTTCAAATTTGCTGGAGAATTGCTCTCTTTTTCTCAATTAGCCTTCTGACACAAGTTGAGAAAGTAACACTTTTACAGCTTTTAGTTAATATCAGTGTGAGATTTTACCTATTCTGTCTGAAATACCTAACATGTGAAGTTTGGTAAATGCAAAGTAGTTTTCTGGCACCTCAAAAAAATGTTGAAACAAATTTAGGACAGAGGACTTTAAAGGGACTTTTGAAATTTTGGACCAGGATCATTAAAATCCTATAAATAAATTAGACTCTAATGCGGGGACTATGTCTAACACTTTTGAGATAAAGATCTTTATGTGAACATGGGTGCTGTATTAATTGGCTCTTGGAAGCTTATCCTTGCTTGTTTGAAATGCTTTAATAAAATCAAGCACAAGCAGACAAAATATCTTGCTGATTATTACAGAAAGACATCTGTCTGGATACAGTAATTTGGGGAGCTTTTTTTGGTTTAAAATGTTTAAACTTTAATATGCCTGAGAGGTCCTTAGAATGCACCAATTAGAAGCCGGCCAAATTGTGTCAGTATTCCTCAGTCTTCTTCTCATCCTCTCTATGTTATTCATGCACATAATAAAACATTAGGGGAATTTTTAAAAAGGAGAGCAAGAGAGATCAAACATCCCAAAAGGTCAAAAATCAATGATCCTTATACAGATGGGACTCCTGGGAAACCCACATACTTTGCTTTTAGCCAGGGTCTGAGACTCCTTGAATACTTGGTTTTTGATGACATAAATCAATAATTTCTTTAAGGGAGGTCCTCTTGGGGCCAAAAGGATGCTGCCTTTGAAATGCGGCATAGTCTCTCATAGTACAGGAAAATCCTCTAAGCATATTCTTTGGTTATGCATTGCCTTTTAATAGGAAAAAGTTAAATTTCAAGAAGAATGCTTTTCCAGGGTGAATGCTCCTCAAAAAATTAAAAATGCGAGTACAATATGATCTAGCAACCCCACTACCGGTATGTTACAAAGGAAATGAAATCAGTATATTAAAAAGAAGTCTTGACTCCCATGTTTATTGGCTACATACAATAGCCACCATATGAAATCAGCCTAAGTGTTTGTCACCAGATGAATAAAGCCATTGTGGTACATATATAGGCTATACTTCTCAGCCATAAAAAGGGTGGAACCACACACAGAGTAAACCTGGAGGACAGCATAGTAGATATAATAAACCAAGCCCAGAAATTCAAATCCTACATACTCTCACACATATGAAGCATCCAAACAACTGATCTAGAATTTGAATAAAATGATGGTTAATTACACTAAATGGTGGAGACAGCAGAGTAGAGGTGGATCAACGGGTACAATATTAGAGCTAGATGGGAAGAATAAATTCTGGTTTTCTATCGCACAGTATGGTGACAAGCTCACAGTAGCTCAGTAGACATTTCAAGGAAGCTGGAAGAAGGAATTCTGAATGACCACCCACCAAGAAATGATAATGTTTGAGGAGATAGACACACTCATTTCCATGGATCAACTGATCATATCAAAATATATACATATAACAAAATATAATATTTACCTCCATAAATATGTGTGAATAATTGTGTCAAAAATAAAGTACACTAATTTTCACTTTAAAACACACTAGTTTACTGCATGGCAAAGAGCTGAGGAAAAAGAGCTTTTACATACTACTAATGAAAAGAAACTTAGATTATTTCTTAGCAGTTAGAAAGTATGGTGTGACTGTAATTATTGACTTACATTTATATATGATGTTTTGTCTTAGTCTAACAGCCTTTAAAATTCTGAATTTTTTCCCCTTGGCTATCCAATAATATAATAAAGATGCGCCTTGCAGAAAATAAAAAGATTATTTCTTAGCAGGCAGTGTAAAACTCAAATTTTAAACAAAGGAAAGAACATACTTTGATCATTAAATTTCAACCTAAGAAAATAGCCTTTGGTTTTGTGAATTACGTATACCACTTACTTGGAAATAGCCAAATATCTACAACAGCAACTGAAGTAAATTATCTATTTAAGTTCATAAATCAGAATGCCATACTTTAAATGACTTTGCCGGAACTAATGATATGGAATGGTATTTCAGGCTACCAAATATATATGCAATAATCTCCTTTTTAAAATATATAATTACAGGTCAGCCACATAGCTCAGCAGACGAAAGCACCTGCTTTGGCAGAACACAGTGGCTGAGATTCGATAACTGGTGTGCTGAGCTGGTCCTGCTTCTGGGGTGTGCTGAGGTAGCGACTGAGCCTGGACATGGTGGCACACACCTATAATCCCAGAACTTCAAAGGCTGAAAACAGGAGGATCACTACCAGTCCAGTCTACATAGTGAGACCCTGTACACCCTATAGACCCTATCCTAAATTCATAAAAAATATTTAAATATATAATTAGACAGGAAGAAGGATGACAAGATTTTTTAACATGTGTTACCAGAGGTTACCTGCAGGTATGAGGTCATGCATGATTTTTATTTCCTGCTTTATGCTATTTTGTTTTTCCTCAATTGTTCTACAGTAAAATATGTACACTAGAAAACTGAATATATAAATTTGTATATTAGACCTTTGTATAAGTGCTACTTTTAAAAAATCCCTAAAGAAAGACTTCTAAACTTTATCACTACTAAAATTGGGGTTACATAATCTTTTGTTGTGCTGCATAGCTTGTTTATCATTTCATTCTTAGCAATATATTTGGCTCTTAGTTATTTGACATCAGTAGCACATTTTCTGCGCGCACACACACACACACACACACACACACACAGAGTCAGAAATGGACCTAAATATTGCCATAAAGTCACCTAGGGAAAGAAGCACAATCACTCCCAATTGAGAATAAACATCTGAGTAAAATTCAGAAGTTTCTAAGAATTAACACTAAAATAAAACACCCTCGGGCTAGGGAGATAGCTCAGTAGAATAAGTGTTTGCCTGGCAAGCACAAGGCCCTGAGTTCAATCCCCAGTACTGCAATAAATAAATAAATAAATAAATAAATAAATAAATAAATAAAGCATGCATATATATCTATTTCTGATCTTCTAGTTCGGTATAAAATAAAAGCAATAGACCAATAGGAGAGGTTTACACTAGCCTGTTAAATTCAGTGTGGATGACTTCAACAAGGAAACCAGCTTCTGGGCTCCAGTTCCCATTGCCATGTGAGTTCATCATGGTACTCCAAACTGAGTGACACCATGAGGTCTTCAATCCACCAAGGATACTCCCATGGGGCAGTGTGACGTTTGGATGTGGGATTGGAGGACTCCAGCTAGACACTCTTCCTTCAGTATGTGTTCAATTACCTATACAATGTTGCTTCTCTGGGGTGTGGCCTGAAAGGGCCTTGCTCCCTACCTAGTGCGTGGCTGCTATCTCTGCCACCCTGCCACCGCACCATGGGCAGCTCTCCTCTGCAATGCCCCAGCATGGTGCCACTCTGCTTTGGAACCAGCCAGCTGTGGACTGAGGCCTCTGAAGGCTGAGAGCAGGACAACACTCTCCTTTGAGACGTGGGTGCCAGGCAGCATGCTTCAGCAGAAAGTGACTAAGGCTGTGGTCCAGAGGTGTAACATGTGGCTCTCTGAGAAACACTGTTCGTGGAAACATAGGTCTAAATCAAGAAGATGGCTTCAGGACCTGCCGGAACATTTCCAAATGGAATGAGCCAGGAAAGTCACTAAAGGCCCCAAAGGAGTTTTCAGCAGCTATGGCAGAAGCAGAAAGAAGACCAGAAAGCTTGGCGTGCCATGCAGGTGGGCAGCAGGATAGAACTGTGGCCCAGGAAGGGCAGCTCAGAAGTTGGCAAGAGAAAGCTGGAACCAGGGAGGATACAGCAGGCAGCCTGGCCCTTTCCATGGCCCAAGTGTCTGAGGACCTGGGTGGCTGAGATGGACACAACTTGAGTCCCTCTAAAGAAAGTGGATGGACGCCATGGTCCTGCAGCCAGGAACCAGGAAGACACCTCTCAGAAGGTTCCACAGGGATGAGATGCTCAGAGCACAAAGGAAAATCAGTCTTGACAGCATGGCAGATGCCAGGAAACAGAGGTGCAAGGCTTTGAACAAACCCAGCTCTAGACAGATCTGTCCTTGATGCCCAGTTCTATTAGCTACCTGAAGGATGTTGGTGAGACTACCACAGACTCTGAAATGTAAGCAGAGGAAAATCCACCCAATTTTACTCCGCCCCTGGCCAGAGAAGACTTTCCTCTTGGCTGAAGATCTGTGAAAAATGTTTTACCCTGACAGTGGACAGCCTGGAGGATATGTCCATTGTTTCCCAGGCCAGCAGCACCAGCTGGAGGCCAGAGGATAAAGAGGTTTCAGCCCCAGTGACTACACCCCACTGATGAGTCAGGGACACTCATAACACAGACCTGAGGCTTGATCTGGGTTCTTCCCCAACACACTACCGCAGGCCCTTTTCTCCTTGGTCCCTGCCTAAGGCCCATTGGTGGCATTCACAGGAGTTTCGGCAAAGGTTGGACATCTGGGCTTGGCTGTGCAGATGACCGTCCGTTAGGCATTCTCATCAGATGCTCTTCGGCCTGCCTAGGGCCCACTCCTTCGAAAATCTCAAAGCTAGGGCTCTTCCAGCTTCCTCCAGCTCCCCATCAGGGCCTAGCAAGCAGCACCAAAGCCAGGACCTGCCCTCGTGTTATAGCACTAGCTCTTGGGTGTTGAATCTGCCACAGGAAGAACTGAGCAGTCAGGCATAGGTGCTGAGCTCTGAGTTTCCCCCACTGCCCTCTCACTGCCAGGGAGCACAGTGTCCACCCAGAGATACCATTCAGGAGGCTGGGCCATCCCTCACTTCCTCTTTGTGCAAGGCACTGGGCCCTGAGCTGGCTTTGGGGACTAAGCAAGCCAGGTCCCTGGATTTGCAGATGAGGCTGCTTCCACCTGTCCCAGGTTTGTGACATTTCTGAGTGCTCTCAGAATGACTGGCCCCTTCCCTAAATCTCACAAATATTCAGCTTATCTGCCCAAACACATATTCACATGCTCACACAATTCCATCCACTTGTGCTCCAGTGGGCTGGCTTGGCATATTCACTGCCTCCCATGGAGGTCCATGCACATTCATTCTTACCTTGTGCTTCACTCCTCACACCTACTCCCTTAGACATCTGCCCTGGCTCACACAAGTGATCCTTGTACAGGACACACACGAGCCACACTGGTTCATGTGCACACATTCTCATGCACGCATTTTCCCCATACTCTACCCTCCCCCATGTCCACACAGACCCGCCCACTATGCCAGCTTGCACCCTTGCTGCCAGGCACACTCTCACCTTGCCATCCACTCCTGTGGGCCCTAGAAACCCTCACCCGTGCTCCACCTGCAGCCCTGCAGCTCTATGCAGATGGCCTGCTGGAGGACCATATGAGCTGTCTCTCCAGTCCCACTGGCCCCAACTAGAGCTGAAGAATCCCTGAGCCAGGCCACACCTGTCCCAGCATTCCCAGGGCCTGTTCTCAGTGCAGTGTTGGCCTTTGGTCTGAAATCAGTTCTCTTTCTCTGGGACTAAATTCTCATTTTCTTAAAATCCTACCAAAGAGGCCAAGCATCTATTCCCCAGAGGCACCCAGGCCTCTCCATTCTAGACCCAATCTAGGGAGGCCCTGAGTGAATAAGACCTGACATTGACTTCAGGGCTCTGTAACCCTGTGCTATCCCTGTCACCCCACCTGCTGCCAATACTCATGGCCCTGCAAGTCCCCCAGAACCCACAGATAGCAGTGTCCATGAATCCACAATATGCCTTTTACACCAAACTTCTCCCTGCCCCATGAGTGCTGGCTTTCCCAGCCTGCACCTGCTAGAAGACACTCTCTCTTCCTGTACTTTTCAGAGCTTCTCCATCCAAAGGGGCCTCAGGCTGCAGAAAAGATCAGAAGTTAAGTGTCTTCCCTAGCTGTGACTACACTGCCTCACACTTCAAAGCTCACACCCTCCTCCCAGCCTTCCCTTCCTACAGCTTTGCTTTTTGGTCCTAGGATGAAGGGTCTCTCCCACCACCTCCACCATGGCCTCCTAGAGGATGTACCCAGGAACTTCCAGCAGGCTAGATCTTCTGGGCTCTGCCTCAGGCTTTCAAGGCTCCCTGCCTTGTCAACACTGTTGCAGTTTTTGGTAAAGATAGGGTCTAGACAGGCACTGTGGCACACACTTGTAAATCCAGTAGGTACTTGGTAGACTGAGACAGGCAGATTGCTGTGAGTTCCAGGTCAGCCTGGGCCACATAGTGAGCTCTAAGCCAGCGTGAACTACAGTGTGAGACCCTGTCCTCTGTCCCAAGCAGTAACTCTTAAAAGCCTGGTGCTCCAATCACAAACTCCACTCAGCCAAGCCCAAGGGAGCTACTGAGATGCCTCTCACCTGGGAGGAGGGTCTCCCTGATACGGTGGACCAAAGCTGCCCCCACACATCTGTATTTTGTGGAGTCCTTCAGAGTATGGCATAGCCACAAGGCCCCCATTCAGTGTCTCCTGGATGAAAATCTCCCATTTCAAGTAAGAAGACCCTGGCTGGGTGTTGGCTGGGGTCATTTTCAAAGAAGGATATTCCAGTGGAACTAACACACATTCCTGAAACCTCCCCAGAGGGCCTCAGGAGCCTGAGTCCATGGTGAGAACCAGCTGTGCAGTACTTACCTTCTGCTATGTCCCAACCAGGACCAGTGGTGAAATTCTAACAGCTAGAGGCCAGGGAGGCTCAGGGCATGGGCAATGTGTAGATGTCACAGAAGGCGCATACACTGCCCCCCTCTGGGATTCCCTACACACAGGACTGGATTTCCATCTTCACAATCTAACGCCATGATCTGGTGTGTTCACTGCCTGATCTTCCAGCTCTCCTTCTGTTAAATGGGTCAATGCAAATCATTTCTCTTTCCCAGGATCTTCATGTAAGCCAGTCAGAAAATGTTTGTGAAAAGAGCTCTTCAATATGTACAGAAAATGTTTGTGAAAATAGCTCTTTAATATCTATACAATTATAAGATCTTCTTTCACAGACAATAAAAGAAAAATGTGGCTTCTATATCCCAGGGACTTACTTTCTTATCTACGAGTACAAAATAGATTTGATTTTGATTTATGTAGATCACTTGATCATATAATGCTGGTTTTTCAATTTTCATCTGTCCTATAAAAAATGTAGTGCAAATGGTGCATCAGCCAGCTTTCCCATTCTGGGACAAAATGCCTAACACCCACAAATTGGAGGACGGCTTTACTTGGCTTCCAGTTTCCAGTGGGTTTGGTCCCTGGCTTTGCCTCCACCAAGTCAGAAACAGCACCTTGGGAGCAAATGGCAAAGAACAGCAGCTGATCTAGAGGAAGCCAAGAAGCTGAGAGAGAAAGAAGAGCTAGGGGCAAGAAAACAGCCTTTGGATCCCACACCAGGGACACATCTCCCCTGATGAGTACAGTGACCCAGCCACCTCGCAACGTGAACCTCACCACAGGAGACCATGGGGGGACAGTGTAGATCTAAACCACAGAAAATATTGTGCTGTCAGCCACATGGGGATGGCAGGACTTACAGAATTACCCTGCAGTGAGTGTGTGAAGGACTTTTCCTCCCAAACTTTAAGTAGCAAAAGCATCAGACATAATATAAATGCACCAGTATTATTTTTTACTTCCATTTAGAGGCATTCTTACCTCTAACACCAGGAAAATATTTAAAGTTACAGTTTGACTACATTTATAAAATTAAGAATTTGGGGAAAAAAAGCACAATTTTTAGTGACATTGTTCCAGATAAGTGTGCACGTTAATAGCAATTGAATGACCAAAACACACAAATTATTCTTCAGTGTTTTTTTAAATGAGAACATTGAAAAATATAAAATAGGAACCAACCTGGGAATTGAAGGATACATAAACTATATTAGTTAACAAATATCCAAAATGGTGATATAATAGCAGTGACAGGTGAGGTTATAAATTCAGATAGCATTATGAGACACTTTCAGTATTATTGCATTTCTATTTTATAAATGTATTAATAGAACATATGTGGCCAAAAATGTTAGTATTATTGCAAGGACCTATCAGATTCAATTAAACTATAGTTATAATATCATCTTACATTTGATGACTTCAGACTGATACTTTATACCCTAATAATACTTATCATTAAAATCATACCTTGAAGTACTCAAGGCAATTCAGTTTCCAGTACTTTAGTGCTGATTCATGGTCGACACACATTGGAGGATACAGGGACATTTGTGCCTCTCTGGGCTACACTGCCCTCTACAATTTCCATTCGATGGGCAAGGACATCCAAACATGGATGTGTGACATCCCAGGAATTAACGCTCACCTAAAGTGATGTTGCAATGAGCAGCATTCCCTTGCCACACTTTGTGAACAACCTCACTGGCGTTGCCTTCATAGACCATGGGGAAATTTTAAGCAACTTTTCCAGACCTTTATAGTGAAGCAGAAAGTTCCTGAAGTCAGGCTTAGTAGACAGCATACAGAGTATGACAAAAGAATACTAGTTCTGAACTCTGTGTTGCTGTTGTTGTTGTTGTTGTTTCAGCAACAATCCTCACTTTCTCTCCCAGGCCTTTATTGTGATATTCACTCTGTCTCAAACTCCACCAGTCCCTACTCTGGACCTCTTAACTCTGCCGAACTTCACCAAAATATCAACCTATTATCAAGGCTTGCTTTTAAGGTTTAGATGCACACTCACAAGTGGAGATTAGGTGCCCTACCTGAGGATTCTAACCTCTTTTTTAAAAATATAATACAATACCATTACACAACATAACCATCTTTCAGTTGATGACTGCCTATATGAAATTGACACCAGGAAATTGTAATGGAGCTGAAAAATCCCTATCACCTATCACCTATCACCTAGTCATATTGAAGCTATATGATACATTACTCACTTGTTTGTGTTGATGCTGATGTGGAAAAAAACCCTATTGCTCTGCCAGTTTATACCAGAATATAGCATGTACAACTATGTGCAAAATGCAATACTTGATAAATACCTATGCTCCTGGTTTGTGAGGTTTTATTACTTTAAAATATATTCCTACTTAAGAAAAGAATGTTTACTGTAGATCACTCTGTCATGTTGCACACCTGTGACAGCCTCATGCATCTCTTGATTGTGTCAGAAGATCACATTTAATGATTGACCAGTACCGTCCAGGTTTGTATGAATGCACTCTATGACTTCCACACAATGATTAATCCACCTAACCACACATTTCCAAGAACATCTTTCCACTGTTGAGCAATGCATAGCTGTATTTAAAATCCTCTATATAATTGCTGATGATGAAATTTCCAATGGTTCATCATTCTTCTTCAGTTAGCCTAGGATTCTTCACAAGACAATCACAGGATTCCCGACAACTGGCAGGAAGCCCTAATATGTCAGTTCTTTCCAGGTCTCTATTTGTATCAGAGTCATCCCATTGGCTAGAATCAGTCACATGATCCAGGCCAAACAGTGTGAGAGGGATTACCCAGAACCCCTCTGGGATGTAAACAAGTCAGAAACTGACCCTGCATTGTTGCCACATTTTTCTTTCTCCATGAATCTCATGCCTTATTCTTATGGATGAAATGTCTCTTTTCTCCAGACATCCCTGCCTGCCAAAACAGACTATTCTTTTCTTTATCAATAATATATACAACTATGACTGTGCTCATTAACACTCAGAGTGAATTACTCTTGAGAGTAAGTCATGGTAAGAAGAAGAGGGGAAGTAAGATTTTGAGGCTGTTTGCTAAATATATTATGCATTTCCTACTAAATCATTCTCCAGGAGTGGAAAAAAACCTCAGTGCCTAAGATGTTCAAAATACAGTTGTTTGTATGATCAAAGCAAATGATGTACAACAACCAAGATATGGAGATTCATTCATTCTTTTTTATTTGGCTCAGTCTCTTTCCTCACCTTCTGATTAAGTAAACCTGTGACAATAATGTGCCCACTTCCAGCAAAGATTCTCAGTCACAATTCCCAATGCAAGTTGTTTGGTAAGCTGATTAAAAACAGAAATGTGCCATTTTATCCAGCTCTTCTCCTTTGTCATACACCCTAAATCCCTTTCATTACCCAGCTTCCCTTTCCCAAGGAATTACAGGGGGTATTGACACTTTTAAGTTTGTAAAGCCAGCTTCCACTGACCAGATCAGTTTGTGTTCACAGGCTTGTTTCAGAGAAGCCCCGGAAACATAGAAGGATGTGTTTACTAGAATGTGGGCTCCCTCGGGATGAGCCAGGCACATCTGTAATTCTAAGGAGAGTGTAATGAGGAAAAACTGGTGGCATCCTGAATGGCTCACAGCTGTTCTGGAAGCTGATAAATAAGATGCTCGACAGGAGATCTCTAATTGGAGCCAGTTTTTCTTAAGTGGATGCACAATACAGTGTGAGACGGAGTGTTGGAACGCAGATAGTGCTGTTCACATGTAACTTAGTTTGTCTTGTAAACAGTTCCAATTTCAAATGAGTGCCTTTATTTTTTCAAAAAGGGAAAAAATGTTCACTTTGTCAATTTGTTTCACACTAATTAGGGGCAAGCTAGCATTATTTTTTCCTGGTGTTTTTCTCTACAAAACTCATGGAGTTTATAACCTGACCCTCTTTTTCCCTCTTCCTTACCTTCACTTCTTTCTTTCTTCTTTCCCTTTGTCTCTTCCATTGTTCCTCTCCTTCCCTCCCTCTCTCTGCCTATTCTTTTCTCTGCCTCACTATTCTTTTTCTCTTCTTTCTCTTTCAACCCCTGCCCCCCATGATCAGAGGTATCTTTTCTTCGGTGATGAAATCAAAAGACTTAATTATTCCCTTTCACATCAGGGCAACCTGACCCTGATGCTGCAATTTACTTGCTGGAGAATTGTAATCTTTTATAGAGTGACTATACCATTTCAATTTTTATCTTAGAAATGGCAAAATAGCTTCTATTAAGAAGTGATTTTGAAGGGCCGGCCAAATAGCTCAGTGGATTAAAGCACCTGCTTAGGCAGACACAGGGACGAGGGTTCGATCCCCAGCATGCCATGTCAGCCCCACCCTTGGGTACTCTGAGATGGCAATTGAGTGAGACTGGGCGTGGTGGTGCACACCTGTAATCCCAGTGCTTGGGAGGCTGAAAACAGGAGAACCACTACCATTCTGATCTGTGTAGTAAGACCTTGTAGACCTGTACTAATACTTTAAAAAAAAAAAAGTGATTTCATGTGCAGAGAAAGATTTAAATAGATTCCTCCTACAATAATATTATGAAAGCAACTGATTAGAGATTTCTTTTTCTGCATGTTATGCCTAATTTTTATTTGGGTAGGGAAAGGCATTCCTCTTGCTCTTCCTCCACCTGCATCGTGGCTGCCATGTGTTGAGCAGCTTTCTTCTGCACTTTTATCATAGAACTGCTACCTTAAAGCCAGCTGATTATGAATGGAAACCTCTGAAACAGTGAGCCAAAAGAATCCTCCTCTCCTTTGCAGCATAGGCAGCAGGCACTACTTTTTGGCCCAGCAATGGGCAAGCTGATTAATATGCTTTCTTAGATCCTGTTATACATTTTCGTTTAAATAAAGTAAGAAATCTGTCCCACTGTGGAATGTTTTTGCTCTTCTAAATATTAATAGTCACAGTGATTATTTTGTCTCTCCTTATGGAACAAACTCTATCCATTCCTCACTCCAGGTATTAGAACACCTTTTAAATCTCAGCATTGAAACTTCAAATAATAAGCAAGCATCATTTCCACACTGAGCCATATTGTCCTACAGCCAATATAAAAATAAAACAGTACTGTTTTCACTCCTGCTCACTGCACATATTTTTGGAGGTGAGATGGGATGGCAATTCTTTGATACATTTGAAATGCTCACCATGTGGGGAAAGAATTAGAATCTCTATGAGCATGAAAATCTTGTGCTGAGAGGGGAACCATGAGAGAAGAAAAGAGCACCCTCCTGTCACCTATGTGTTGTTCCCAAGTGCAATGTGAAAAGGCACATGGTGTACACTTCAAATCCGGAACAGAGTTCAAAACATTCACTCTTTCACCAATCATCAGAACTTCATTTGTGGCTCAGGAACTGCTAGATGCTAAAGATATAAAGATAAAAGATATTCACCTTAAAGACATCTTTCTGAAATGGGGATCTAGGGGTTGGGAAGATAGCTCAGTAGAGTAAGTGTTTGCCTGGCAAGTGTAAGGTCCTGAGTTCAATCTCTGGTGCCACCAAAAAAAAAAAAGAAAAAAAGAAATGAGGATCTAGAGATAAAGTGAGGGGAAGAAAAGAAGATGAAAAGAGGAACTAAGAGTGTTATGTACATGTATCAATGCCATACAAGGAATGTAAAAATTATATATTGTAAATATGAAACAGTCAGATACATAGAAACATACAAATCCCACTTTGCCCTCAAAAGTTGCACACTAATGTGAACTAGAACCTGGAAGCTAAGAATACAAGAAAAAATAAAGAAAGCATCATTATGCCAGAGTTATGCTGTCTGAAAAGACTCCGGTCAGAGTGGTGCCTCCTGATTTGGGAAATAAGTTGTTTTGCAGGCAGCCATGAATGTAAAGCAGGAAGGGCCTCCACCCCGTCCATCCTGTCTCAGCCCCAGCAAGCCATGTTGGACAATGTTGATCATTTCAAATACTTATTCAAACCAGTGAATATTCTGCCACCCAGCTCAATCTCATGAAATATGTTTACATCCCTATTAAGGTCTAGACAGAAGAAGAAAGAAAGCTTTGATGGATCTGACAATATGTTGACTTTGGTATGATCTTTTTCAAAAGAGCAGGTTTACAGGGATGGAGCCTGGACTTAAGGACAAAAACTCCAATGTTGGATTCACAACAGTCCATCACCAAGCTGTTGATACATGGAAATCCAGACAGATCTAGAATGTATGTTCCTGGTGAAAAACAAAGCTGTACTTATATCACTCAAGCAAAGAAAGAAAATGAAGGGAGACAGAATTGTGATATCCCACTCCTATATCAATCAATGGCCACAAATAAAATATTTGCTTCCCCTTTTTTCTTCAGGCTTGACAAGATAGACAGAGATTTTCCTTGACATATTCTTCCAAGCTGAAAAAAGTTACAGTGGAATTTAGAAAAACTAAGTTTACTCTGTTAGATTACTTCAATTCCTTAAAAGTAAAGTATTGCTTGATTTCTAAAATGAAGAGAAAAAAAGTAATACACTTCTACCTAACTCGCAATAAGATTCTAATAAAACTGTCATCCTAATATACATTGGTGACTATATATCAGGTGAACTATTTCATTTAATACTATCAAGAAATCTATGTTGCATATTACTATCTCAATTTAAAAATAAAGATGCTGAAGCTAATGGAGAATAAATAAAATTGCATGAAGTTAATAGCTAATAAGTGACAATACAGATATTAGAGTATTTTGTTTTATGAAGTGCATGAACCATTTACAGGAGGACCACATTCTGCCTTCAATAAAGCAGCAAAGCAAAAGTTGGCTTCATTTTAATTTTAACATCCTCTGATGAGTTAAAATTAAAACAGGAACACAAGGACATTTATTATTAATTGCATATTCATTCATTTTTCATTTGGGCAGACATAATCAAAAGCCAAATGGTGACTTCCTTGTGTACTCATTTTTTATACTGTGCTCATAACTCTTTTAATAATGCAAATATTTATTATGGGCATCCCTGGAGAATCAAAGGTGCTCAACGAAGGGATTTCTAAATATCACGATCCACTGCAGAGTAAAAACACCAGGACACTTCTACTGTTTAAAGGGTCAGAACCACAGGGTCTGTCAAAAGGGTCAAGCCACACACAAAAAAGCAGAAGGTTATCCAGTTTCTGGAAGAAAGTAACAGCAGGGATAATCTTAACAACAGAGAGAAAGGAGGCATGAGGAGAATTTCTCTGGGGTAAGTAGAATTACATCACAGGTGAGAAATGCACCAATGACAAAAATCACACAGTGGACTTGAACGCTACCAAGACTCAGGTTTCCAAGTATTGTTTTCCATACAAATTAATTCCATGCAATTTCATAAGTATCTGAGAACTCATGATTTTGTACAAACCCTATCATGTGTTCTGTTGATTTTTCCTACAACAATTTCAATTGAAAGACAGAAACAGATGAAGTTCACCTCACTTAAAGACTTGTGTACTCTGCTGATGATTTAAGGTTTCCTTTTAGAAATATTAGTTAAGCTGCTGAAAGACTATGGTCAGACTGTGGTTGTGTATATATAAAGAAAAGTGTGCAATTCTCTGGTATTAAAGCTGAAAACAGAAGGGAGAATGTCACACTAGACACACAATGTCCCCTTAGGAGATCACTAAAATAGTCTGATCTAGAACCGAATGAGGATGGTGCTGTGGCAGAGGTCACATGGATGCAAGATACACATTAGATCTGAGATTTTTTTTTAGGTTAGCAACTGCTGGAAATCATGATTAAATGATGTGAAGTATAAAATAATAACACTTACAATGACTTTATGCTTTCTCTTTCAGTTGCTCCAGAATGCTTTGTGGGGCCAGGCGGGGATAAGAAATAAAGGAGAAATGGTATAGTGCTAGTATTGTGATAGAATGTGAGTTCCATATTCCTAAATTTTCTATCCCTGAAGGCATCAGAAGGATGGTCTTTACTATCTGGATGTAACATAAGATTTCTGTCAAGTATGACCACTTTATTTTACCCTAATGAATTGTTCCAAGTCTCATAAACAGGGGTCTTTGTCATACCTCTGAGCCTCCTCTAATTTTTGAATCTTCCAAAGGACCCAGGAACTTAGTCCAACAGAAGTTAATCATGGTTCCAAATGCCAAGCAGAAAGTATGGCCAGAAAACTACACTAATTCTTATAGCTACATGTACCCTGGTCCTTCTGCTCTAGGTGATGGAGAAGAGTTCCTTGGTACAGGTCTCTGAACAAAGATACAAAGTAAGATGATTGTCTGAGATAAACTTGTCAGAGGATGCTGGCTCTTCCAAGTTGTTCAGTGTATTCTCAACTTACTGCCCTCCAGGCCCAGTTGCACCAGGGTGGCTCATTATCAAAGAAATAGCCATAACAATCTCATGCTGGGCTAAAATGTTGCTCTTCCAAAGCTTCCAGTCCTTGGGATATACCAGATGATCCAGTCTATGCATTGCATGATCCCCTGATTATTTGTTTCCTTATCTGTAATCTTGACTGAGGCTACTCAAACAAAGAAACAGTAGCTCAAAGTAAAGCCCAGAAGGAAAAGGATAGGT
>NW_004524587.1:24433756-24442809 GCF_000260255.1 Octodon degus
ACTCTTCTCCTACAAAGTAATACATAGAAGGGGTATATAAATGAAGGACAATTTTGTAGTAAAAAATATTTATACATCTGTATATAAAAATATTTAGGATAGCTACAGCTACTTTCTCAGTTCAATGAGAAGAAAAATTTGTACTGATATTGTTTAGACAAGTTATCATGTCTGCACCTTGTCCTCTGAATACTACAAAACAACAATATGCAATGTATTAATTATCATAACTGTCCTACTAACCTGTTTTGAAACTGTTTCATTACTATTTTTTCCATTAAAATGAATTTTTGAAAAAGATTTTCATATCTAGATGCATGGAGTGACATTCACAATCCAGTCAGAAAAGTTCCTGATCCACTGTGATTTTATGACCTGTGGCAAGGACTCTATACTAATACTCTATCACTAAGAGAAAAAATGGGCTGATTCCAGCAGTTAAATAACATGAACATCTACAACTGACACAATTCCAATACTGTTCCAAGATTGTTTTTCTTTCATAGGAGATTGTGTCAGCCCAACTATAGGGAATTAAGGTTTAACATATAAATACCTGATGAAAAATACCTGTTACATTCTATGTCTAAGATGTTCGATATTCAGACAAATAGTGAGTTTAAGCTCAACTGCCTACTTTATAGGGTAATAAGATCATTAAGCTTCTCTTCTGGAGCGTTAACAACTTAAGTTCAAAGATGAAAAAAAATAGAGAAAAAGAAGGCCTGCACGGACAGCCAACATTTTGGCTCTAGCCTTTCAAGGTCAGTGAGGACTCAGGACATAGGAGAACCTTTACTGTAACATCCTGCAACTCAGGTGTGTCCCAAATTTTCTGATCAAGGAGATTATGGGTCCATAGAGGAAATTGATCGATGATGTAGAGTGTGTCTAAGGAGAGTCACATAGAGCGAAAACATTTTCTCAGGCTTTCCCAGAGAGCAAATTGGTCAAGTAATGGCCATGACTCATCCACATGACTGTCACGACAAAGGATCTACAAACTGCAGTACAGGATTTCAGAGTAAATCCCGAAGGGATTTGACTGACCTAGGCAGACACAAAAGTTACATTTCTTGTTATATAGGTCTTGCTTTATCTTGGTCTTAACCACCCAGCAGAAAAATATAAACATATGGTATAAAAAGTAAAGCCATATTAATATGCTGAGCTGTAAAAGGCTCAAGTCAACAACTTCTGACATTGCCAGTCCTACAGATAACCCACTACTATTATGAACTACTGGACTATATTGGATTATTTTGCTGAATACATGCACCTATAATATTTAAATGGAAATGGAATACCTATCCCTGATTAAACTAAACAAAAAAAGGGATACAAATGAAGGACTACTTTGTATCTATATGTACAAAATAGTTAGGATAGATATATAGTTAGGATAGAAAATAGGATGGATATATAGTGAGGATAGATAAATCAAAGAGCTACTCTCTCTTAATTCAATGAGAAGAAAGATTTGTACTAATAGTGTTTGGACAGGATATCATGTATGCATCTTGTACTATGAATAACTACTACGAAGACAACAATATGCAATGTACTAATTATTGTAACTGTTCTACTAATCTGTTTTGAAACTGTCTTATTGCTATTTGTCTCTCCATAAATTTAATAAAAAAGGAGACTGCAGAGAAAAAAAACTTGTACAGTAGGCTGTTTATTTATGTAATTCATCCACTATTTATGTCAGTAGATTTGATGCTGAGCTAGAGCTTCCCACTTTGTTGATCTTGAACAACACTTAACCCTGTTGTTCCCTTGTAGTCTAGGGCCCATTGCAGAACATGTATGTGAAACAAGTAGAGAAAGGAGGACAAGGCTTTAATGAGCAGCAGTGATGTAATGGGCATTGTCCTCAGTGAGGCAGTAGAAGTTGTCTACACTAGGAGGGCTCACCTTTTATGAATACTATCTGCATCATGACAATTAACTCAGGCCCATCCTATTTTCAAGAAAATATCTTCAGAGTATACAGTTAAGAGAGCAATTCTGCACAAGAAAGGGGAAGGTATTCTTGTTTATTCTAGAATATGACTCAGCTGACTATTTCTTAGTGAAATTTGGCTTCTCAAACTATATTTTATGTCTTATTTTTTATTAATTTTATTGAGAAACAAATAGCAATGAGACAGTTTCAAAACTGATTAGTAGGATAGTTTCAATAATTAATACATTGCATATGGTTGTCTTCATAGTGGTTAGTCATAGTACAAGATGCAGGCATTCTATCCATCCAAACACTATTAGTACAAATCTTTCTTCTCCTTGAATTAAAGAAAGTAGCTGTATATCTATCCTACTTTTTATATCCAGGTACAAAATGGTCCTTCATTTCTCTCCCTTTTTTGATTAGTTTTGCCAGAGATGGGTATTCCATTGCCATTTAAGTATTGTAGGCGTATGAATTCAGCAAAATAATCCAATACAGTCCAATAGTCCATAATAGTAGTGGGTTATCTGGAGAACTGGCAATGTCAAAAGTTGTTGACTTGAGCTCTTTACAGCTTAGCATATTAGTATGGCTTTACTTTTCATGCCTCGTTATTATACTTTTCTGCTGAATGGTTAAGACCAAGATAAAGCAAGACCTATACAACAAGAAATGTAACTTTTGTATCTGCCTCGGTCAGTCAAATGCCCTCAAGATTTACCTTGAAACCCTGTACTGCAGTTTGTAGATCCTTTGTCAGTGTCAGCCATGTGGACAAGTCACAGCCATTGCCTGACCAGTTTGCTCTCTGTGAAAGTCTGAGAGAATGTTTTCTCTCCTTGTGACTCTCCTTAGGCACACTCTACATCATCAGTTGCTTTCCTCTGTGGCCCCATAATCTCCTTGACCAGAAAAATTGGGATATTATTGAGTTATAGGATGTTATGGTACAGGTTCTCAAACTATAGGTATAAATTATCAAAAATATAATTTCGAGAAGTGGTTTATATTTACATTTGACATTTAATGATTGAGACTTTTTATTTCAGAACTCCATAGATCTCCTAGACCAGTGATGGTGAACTATTAGAGCTTTCAGTGATAATAAACAGCCTGTTGTGGCATGTGTGCCATAGGCTTGCCACCACTTTTAGGCAAATCAGCTCCATTTCCCAGGGCTTCTCAATGAACAGTTAGTTACTCTTCTGTGAGGACAGGTTTGCAGATATAGATCGCCTAAGCACATGGTCCTTATAGTCCAAGTATGTCTGTGTCCAGCCTAATCCATTCTCAACAAAGCAACAAATTCCTATTTAAAACTATTTAGCTAAATACTTCAGAGATCAAACGCAATTTCCCTTTAGTTGTTCTCACACTGTCAAAATGCTAATTACGACCCTGTTGGGAATACTCACTTTCTTAAAAAGTGTAAAATACAACATAAAAATTTATGAAGCAAGTTATTGCAGGTATAACTGTTCAGGGGTACAATGGTCTCCTTGTAACTCAGTTTCTTCAACTGGTGCCCTTTCACACTTCATTTTATGGTCAATGTGATGCTTCATTGAAAAAGGAATATTAAAAATAATTTATTAAGATTAAATTGCTTCTTCAGAAGGCACAGTTTTATCTTTCTCATATTATAAGAATCCCATTTTAATTTGCTTCCTACTCCATCCCTAGCATGAATTTAGAGATTTAATGGAGTAAAGATTGAAGGCTAATATCAATGAAATGACTAATTTTATATTCAAAGGATTAGTTTGTTTGATTTAGGAGAAATTTTCAGTGGACAATTATCTCAGGGCTCTATTTAGCATTAAGTGCTTGCCAAATAGTAATTCTCATTCTTCACTTACCAAAGTAAATCGTAAAAGGCATCTTTGTGATTACTTTTGACATATTAAATGTGAATAGTGAATAGAAAGACCATTGTCCATTCTACAAAGAGAGAATAGATGATTTTTCCTAACAAATTTGAAAACATTTATACCTTAAAATGTAGTTCTCTGTATATGCATAATCATGTTAGTTATGTGCTCAGTCAACCTGATTTATTAACAATGTCATATCTATTGTCTGTAGTGAAAGAAATCATTTGATCCCATAACAAAATGAGAATAGGATTAAGGATTTGAAATGGGAGATTTTATTTGAAGATTTACTTTAGAAAATGAAAAGAATTATCAATAATAAGGTTGACAAAAATAACAAAATGAATGACAAGCTTATAAATAGACTAAGAAAACATAGTGCTTTTTTCTTTGACATATGCTAAAAGCATATGCATGATTTGAGATCGCTTCTAAAATAACCTAGAATAGAGACCAGGAAAGGAACCTAATCCAGAGGAACTTAAGCAGATGGCCTCTAAATTCCAGGGAGAGTAAATGATGCATCTGAAATTTATATTGAAAATAAGTGACAAGATTGTCTGGACCTTTGATGTAGAGCATTTAATATGAAGGTCTTTCCAATTCAAAATTTCATGCTTTTTGATTAATATAGACAAAATGTGATAACAGGGAAAAACTGGCTACACAAGAAAGATAAGTTTGTTGTACACATTAATTAAAATTATTTAATATTCATCAGTGATTCAGTGGATACCTGGGGGAGGGAAGGACAGACAGACAGATCTACAGACAGACTGGCATGTACCAGGCATTGAATCACTGCTTTCAAAGAAATAAAAATGTGTACTGTCGTTGTTTAACTACGAAGTGCTGAGGGCTTGATCGCCAATGCAGTAAGGTCCGAAGGTGGGGCCTAGAGAGATGCCTAGAACATGAGAGCATCGACCTCAGTCATTGGATTAGCTCACTGGTGAATTCAGAGCTAAATGCGCTATTCAGGAGGTGAGGCCAATTAAGTGAAGCAGATCCCTAGAGCACAGCTTTGCAGACTGGGTCATGTTCCGAGTCCTCTCCTCCCTCTCTGTTTGCTTCCTGGCTGCCATGAGCTGAGGAGCTTTCTGCTACCAGGCCCTTCCTCCGTGGTGTCTCTGCCCTGCCACAGGCCTGAAAGCAGTGGAGCTGGATGACCATGGACTGAATTCTCTGCCACTACGAGCCCAAAGGAATCTTTCTTCCATTAAAGTTTCTTTTCTGTAGTATTTCCTCATAAAGTCAAAAAGTTAGGACATATCAAATTGTGACATGGTGCCCTATGTACTACAAGAAGAAAATTTAAGGATAAGATCACAAGGACTGATATATTATGCAAAGAAATTTTGGATGACTCTAAAAGGAACTCATGAAGGAACAACTGAGATTAGGAAAAGGATGAAAGAAGGAGTAAAGGAGGGGAAAAGATATATTTATGTATAGTACAGGATAGCTTGGATAATTGTACTGCTGATTTCTGCTGGTTGATTGAGACGGGTGGTTAGTACTTAATTTTTTTTAATTTTTTTCTTCTCCCTTTTAATTTCTCGTACCCTTTTTGTTTTCATTTTTGTTTTACTAATTTTGTATGCATATTTCAGGTGATCTAAACAACTAATTTGAAGACATTATGCAATATAACCACCACTGTTAAATTCCTCTTTTATTTAATGAAATTCTGTACCATTTCTAATGTTCCTTCTTTATTAATTTTATTGAGAAACAGATAGCAATGAGACAGTTTCAAAACTGATTAGTAGGATAGTGTCAAAAATTAATACACTGCATATTGTTGTCTTCACAATGGTTATTCATAGTGCAAGATGCAGATATTATATCCTGTCCAAACACTATTAGTACAAATCTTTCTTCTCCTTGAATTAAGAGAAAGTAGCTGTATATCTATCCTAACTATTTCATTTATCCAGGTACAAAATGGTCCTTCATTTGCATCCCCTTTTTGTTTAGTTTTGTCAGAGATGGGTATTCCATTGCCATTTAAATATTATAGGTGTGTGAATTCAGCAAAATAATACAATATAGTCCAGCAGTCCATAGTAGTAGTAGGTTATCCATAGGACTGGTAATGTCAGAAATTGTTGACTTGAGCCCTTTACAGCTCAGCATATTAATATGGCTTTACTTTTCATACATTATTTTTATGCTTTTCTGCTGGATGGCTAAGACCAAGATAAAGCAAGACCTATATAACAAGAAAAGTAACTTGTGTATCTGCCAAGGTCAGTCAAGTCCCCTCAGGATTTAACCTGAAACATATCTAATGTTCCTTTTTACTAATTTTTATTCTCTTTAAAAATCATAAAGATAAAAAGAACTAATATGTAAGCTAAAACTTGGAGTATACATTAGACTTAACCAGAAAGGGGGCATTTTGTACTTCAACAAGTTTAGGAAGAAAGAAATAGGAATAAAGTATCTTTGATACAGCATGGGATTATAATGACTCAAAACATGATGGCAAAACATAAGGCCAGACAAAAGAGAAGGAATTAGATTACAAAAAGACTAACAAACCATACTCAGCAGTGTGGACATGTTCCAAATGTAATGATAGATCATGCAAATATTAGTATTGAGCAGGTATGATCACTTGTGACTTTTAAAAGAACATTTTGTTGAACCACAGGGAACTACAGGTACAAAAATAAGCCTTAAAAAGCACCAAGATGAGTTTGAAGGCTAATAAACACAAGGAATTCATGATAGTCTGTGAGAACCGCATCACCATGCATACGTAAAAATGATCAGCAATAGAATATGTAGGCAATAAATACAGGCAATAAATTGGATAGAACTCAGTGTAACAAAATACTAAGGATAAAGCCCGGGATTTTTATCTGTGCAAACAGAAAATGACTGGGCCATTTACTATCATAGGAATGGCAATTTCTAGGGAATGATTGATGTGTTCAGTAATTGACATGTTTTGTTTGACAGTCTCTATACATCTAAGTGACTATATATCTAAAGACCAGCTGGAGGTTACTATAAGGAATTTATTACAGAGTTTTGGACAGGAAACAACATTGGTAATTTCCAGCCTATATATAGTAATTAAAAGACTCATTGTCAAGTATACCTAAAGAAGTCTGCATATTGAAAAACTGGTTGAAACTGGATTCTTGAGGAACAACACATGAGGTAACCCAGCTTCAATTATTCGGGAAAAATATGCAACCTTGAAAGCAAATGGTGTTCCTTATTGAAGAGATTCTCTGGAGATGAAAACTGGGAAATAAAGCTTTCGGTTCTATTTGTTCATCATTTGAATACATGGTGCTAAATATTGAAAATCTCTTGGGGGTGATTTGGAATTAAAACAGTGCAGAATGCTGGGTTCTAATTTGATTCCCCACTTTAATCATTACAACTTGTAGAACTTAAAGTTTTCCTAAGACTCAGTTCCTCCTCTATAAAAGAGAAACTCCTAACTCAAAGAATGACTGTGAAGATTAAGTGCTGTTCCAGTTGGCCAAGGTAGAATCAATTAACCTATTACCCAGCACATCATATCTGTCCAATAAATGTTAGGTTACCTTTCTCTTCACATGCTTACTTAGATGAACCAAACGAATAAATAAAACATACATTGCACACAGAACAATAAAATATTTTATCTAGATATTTTATGCTTATATATGTAAAAATAATTGTTTAATTAGTTTAAACTTAATTTGCTGAGTCAGCTTCCCTATATATGATAAATATTTGCTTTTTACTCTAGCACCAAAAGGAAATTGTCTATTTATATTCAGGGTCCTCCTGGTTTCATGGGCCATAATAAAGCATCAGTTTTTATACAGTTCATTGACTCAGCACTGGGTGAGTCAAATCACTCATTAAAATACTATAGTCTGGTTATTAAAACTGCACAGATAGAGCTCAACTTAAAAAAGGTAAAATAAAATTGCATTCTGGATTATATAATTGAATTTTGACTTTAACATTTTGATTAGTTTGCTCTAGGATTGATACTAGCATTGCCAGCCAATAAACATATCTGCTCCTCATTTTAAAATAGTGAAAAATGAAAAGAAAATATGTTACTTTCTGTGGTTCAGCTGAGATGCAGACATTCAGGATAATAATTGCAAGGCTTAGTTTTAAAAGTCGGAATAACTCAGGTTAAAGGTTCATTGCTCTTCAGTGACCCAAATCGTGGATTTAAGGAATTCATTTGCACAGTAGATAGTAGATCACTGCTTCGCTAACCTTTCTGTTTAAAGAGCAATAGGAAATTATGATGCTCTGCAGAATACCATCTGCTATAAAGTGTTAAACTTAAGAATAATTAAAAGCATTACCTTTATATAATTGATACCATCAGAAAATAGAGAGACATAGTATGACAGTGACTCAGGTCATAAGCTCTGAAGTCAGACTGCATTTTACAAGTGGAGAAACTGAGGCATATAGAAACTAAACCCCTTATCTAAAGTCATAAAGTTATTAAGTGAAAAGACAAAAATTCAAGTCCAAGAAACACTAGTAGTAACTCTTAAATTTAATATTCTTGTAATATTTAATAAGTCATGGAAAGAATTTAGCACAGTGTCTGGCTATTAGTACCTACTAAGTTTTTATTAATATAATTATGACATTACATAGTCTAATATTCAAAGAAAAAATAAAAGGCAGGATATGCAACTGAAAAATTCAATCCACTATATTTATTGTCCCAAAATTATGGAATTTTTGTTTTATCTAATGAAAGAATGATATTGGTACTGTATTTTCAAATGTGATTTGCAACTGTCACAACCCACACGACTTTCAATGGTTCTGAGGAAAAGTTGCAAGGGATTTAGAAAGTAAAGAGAAAGACAAAATCTGAGTTCAAGTAGAAGCCTCCATCCAGATGGGAGAAGAGGAACTGTATACAGCCACTGTAAGGGCGTTTATTTACATTTTTTATAAAGTTAGTATCACATGCACACAGGCTTGCCTAGTGGTTAATGACAGGAATTGTCTCAGGCAAGATGATTTCTCTCAGGACTGAGGTAGTTGGATTGCTTCAGGCACTTTGGCCCTGTCTTGCCTGCACTCACGTGACTAATTTGCAGCTTCAGCTGCTCCCTGCATGCAACACCAAAAATCAGCTGCCTTTTGATGAGAAAAGAAGTTCATACAGGCAAACTTCCTGCAGTCTAACCAGAGCACTGACCTGTAACATCTTTTTTTTTTTTATTTTT
>NW_004524587.1:24443459-24487602 GCF_000260255.1 Octodon degus
TGTCCTGAGTCTTAATTGACCTTAGAAGGCTAGGGCCAAAAAGTTGGCTTTCCTTGTAGCCCTCCTTTTTCTCTAATTTTGGTCTGCGAACTTAGGTTGTTAACCATCCAGAAGAAAAGCTTATTGTTATTATCAAACGATTTTGACCTGTAACATCTTGACAACTACAATTACTCTGTGGTTTGATCAGAAGATAGGTACACTTAATAGGAACTTGGAGAGGATTAAGTGAGTTAATATATTTCTTTATACAATAGTGTGTGGAATTAGTAAAGACTCAAATAGTGCTATTATTATTATTACTATTTTTCCATAGGACTTATACACTGTATAAACAATGTTAATTCAAAGATGGAGTGGAGTCATTTCCATTGCTAATACATACGCTCCTATATGTTCCTATAAAATCAGAAAACTACTTTTTTGAAGGAGTCACATAATTTAAAAGTCCAGGTACTTTTATTTTTCCAGAACCGGGGATTGAACTCAGGCCCTTGCACTTGCCAGGCAAGCCCTTATTCCACTGAGCTATCTCCCCAGCCCCTGTCTAGGTACTTTTATATTTTTCAAATTAGAATTTGACAAAAATATAAGATAGCGTATGATGAGAAAAAATATCTAATGGGTGTTAATGACATTATAAAGAAAAAATGAAATTGCTCGTACACTCTAAAGCAATGGTGCTTTCTGTGTCCTGTCCCAGAACTCTTTTCTCCCAGCTCCTCATGTTGAAGTGTGTAGCAAGTCTTACTTGAGCCTCATCTTCCCAGACAGAGCAACCTGATCCCTCTGTATAGAATAAGCTTCCATTTTATTTGCAATATAACTACCAGCCCTGTTTATTTTCTTCATGACACAAACAACAACGTGATTATTTTGTGCACTTTTTTTCTTTTCCTACCAAAACAAAAACTCAATTAGAAGGGCACTTTCTCACTGACGAGTTGCCTGATCCAGTATTTGGTACATATTGGCACATAACAAATATTTTTTGACCAGATTAATAAAAGATGTAAGGATTCATATTCCACTCACATTAGGTGCCTTATATTCAGAAATATTCATTAATGTGGCCCTGAATTTAAAATATAAGCTATAGACATCTCTTCTTAGCCCATGGGCTCCTTTGAAAGGATCTTGGGGACCTCGAGACCCAGATGAGTGGGGTAGGAGTGTCCCAGGGGACGGGCACAGGAGGTCCTTAGCATTGACAAAGGTTCCAACCTCTAGTGCTAACACACAGAGGACACAAAAGCTTGTGTGCAGTGCAATAATCAAAGTTAATATCAGCTCTTCTTGAAATAGGTCTCTTCATCGCTGTTTCCTCTTCGTGCTGCCAGATTTCCGAAACAGAAACCTCACCAAGTTTGCCTACACAGGCTTCTGCAGTAAGCCCAGAAAGATTTCTAAGGAGCAAGATTTCTGGCTGAAACATCAGGCTGAAATGTCTTTGTCAGGCTGTATAGTTGTGTGGGTTTCTGTTTGTTTGCTTGCTTCCTTGTTTGTTTTTCTGTTTTTTAAGGGCTTCTCCACAGATTGAAATGCACTGGGTGAAAGATTCACAATTCCGTGAATGTCTCCTTCCCCGTGTATCCATACCTTTGCATCTTTGTCTTCTTCTTCTTCTTCTTCTTCTTCTTCTTCTTCTTCTTCTTCTTCTTCTTCTTCTTCTTCTTCTTCTTCTTCTTCCTCCTCCTCATTCTTGCCTTTCAAAACGTCTTGAGGCATTTTGGGTTCAGGATGGTGCGTTGCACAACTGCACTTAGGTGTGCATTTCGGCGTGCCCTGCAGCGCGCTTCCTCTTTCTTCCCTAGAGCCACCCTCTGGAGAGTGGTTGGGTGAAAATAGGCCAAGATACTATTAGGAAAAATAAACTAGGCCTCTAAAATAGAGGTACTGAGCCTTCAGACACAAGAACAGGAACGTTATTCTAGCTAACATATAACTGTACTGCTTTCTTGGCTATCAGCTGAGATAATATTTTTACATAATTAGGCAGTTTTTATCTCTTTCCCTTTCCCTTTCCTCAATATAATGCTTTCCAGTTAAGCCCTGAAGCCTCTCAAGTACAATTTCCACCAGTCAACTATACCATCATGGCCAGCTGGAAGGTATTATACACAAAAAGTCCGAATCTAATATTATTATTGTAATCATTATTTCTTGAGTTCAATTTTTGAATCTGTGGTTTCCACAGGTGAAAATAAAAAAGGCCTGCTAAGTACTCACGTTTCAAAATTCAGTTACTGAGGAACCAAATATAATTCATATATTGTATGTGAGCAAGGAAAACTGAAGGAAAAATGAGCATATGGATTTCATGTGTACATTTATATATTTGTGAATTATATAGATGAATATATTGATATAAAAATTGGAAAAAATATATATGAAGAATATACATAACCCGGGTTATGCGTGGTAGCCATATGCTGCAAGTCATCACAAACGCTGAATTGCTAAACACCACTGCACCTGAGGAAATTCAAGTTAGGCTTCTATGAGCCTCTTCCCACCACATGTTCAAGAAACAATCAATATATAATTTTGCGTTACTTGTATTTCTGTTCAGGCACCTTATTTTACACATGTCATTGATTCATTAACACTGACTATATGGGCACCACCACTGTGACTGATGCCTGAACTTATGTAACAGATTTACTTTCCGTGTAAGGCACGTAACCTTACGCTGCACACAGTACTTCACTGTGATCCACGGAGCCATTTTAGACAGCAAACTCACCCAAAAAAAGTACAAAACTGCAGAATAGGTGGCACTAAATAGATCACAATACTGACAGTGTTTACAGTAGGAAGTCCGGAATAAGAAGGCCGAGTACTGATTTGTTTAGCTTCGGCTGGGAATGTGCACATTAGCCTACTCAAATATTTTGCTGCTTTGTGTATAGGCATTTCCACGTGACTGATGCTGCGTATATACATGGCCAACAACCATGAAAGTAATCCACCATTACCTTGGGGATTGCAAATACATTTTAGTAAGCAGGTGAATTCACAAGTAGAAAATCTACAAATAATGAGAATTGACTGCGTGTGTTTATAGAATACATGAATTGTATACAATGTCCAAAGTCTTTCACATGAATTAAATCCAGAGGTTCAGTGCTTATCTTCTATGCTGTTTACTCGTCACATAAAAGAAGCTAAGAAGTATGATAGAAATTAAGGAAAACATAGAAATCAACATGTCTTTCACCTTTAATCATGACCCTAGAAATGGTGGCTGGAAACTTCTTGGAGTATATATGCTCCTATTATTGCTACTTCTATTAAAATGTAACATATTTTTGTAATTTCTAATAATAAAGATATAATACCATTGGCAAAAATAGGGAAAATGTTCATAAAAATGAAGTATGGGTCATCAGTATTCCTGATGTAATGAATAAAATTTTAAGGCATTTATTACCAGCTGTTTTTGATACAAGGCATAGACAAATACATAAGCATCTTTAAAAATAAAATTGGAAGTATACTCTCTCCTCTCCTGCATTTATCATTTTTTCCAGCACCATTTCAGCATTCCTCTCACCATTGTATATCAGTTTCAGCTTCCTCCTCATCTCCCTTCTCAGAGGACGATGCCTGCTAAATTCGCTCAAGACAGCAATCTGCTCCCTTCCCCGGCTTAATGTATGGGACAGTTTCTGTCATGGAGACTTGGAAGAAAAATGGAAAAACTCTACTGCTTGATTTTTTTCTTTAATTTCTGTATTCATCAAGAGATTCTTAGGTAAAGAAGGAATCATTTCCAAAGGTGCTAGGAAGCTTACACTGAAATAGATTGCCTATATCATAATTGACCTTTGAATGAATGCATGACTCTCTAACAATTCAGCTCAATCAAATTTTCCAGGAAGACAGATTCACACAACTTCAACACCAGAATTAAAAGTTATAAAATGTATATTTTAGTGACTCTCTAGAAGCCAATAAGTTCAATCCGCATGTTCAATCTCTTATGCCATTGTTTTCCACTACAATGAGAGTTGATGTGAATTCTTCAGTCTTTGTGAATTACAAAAAGGTACTCTGGGTGGCAAGAATGGAACAATTCCCACTCCTTTGTTCTCCTGGGTATTGCATGATCATATTACAACAGGTAATTACTAAGTAAATTTAATCACCTAAAAAATATGAGAGTTTCACACAAAAATTCTCTGATAGGCCCAGTTGATACTTAAAATTTCCGATTTCTCTTTTCTCATTCTTTGCTCTAACTGGAGGAACTTACATAATTCCAAAATCAAAGAAAACTGAAATAATTATGAACAGTTGAGTAAAGTGAGTCCACTTAAAAATATAATATACATATAATTTGTTTAATACATGATAAGAATTAATTAACCATTTCATAAGAAAGCTATACAGAAAAATTAATATATCATATACTGATACAGTGTGGCTTCTTTGAATGCCTTTTTAATTGCCATGTAGTATTAACTGTTGAAATTAAGCTATTAATTTGAGGCTATTAATCCCAAAATATATCTAAAAAGTTAACCATTAAAAGATATTAACATAGTAAAGTTGATTAAATTAATAGGGGAGCCATTTAAAATTTTTATGTAATTTGTTCATTTATTTTTGTCTTTTTGAGACAGGGTATTGCTATGCAGTTCAGGCTGGCCTCGGACTTACTTTGCAGCTCAGGCTGGTCTGAATTTGTAACAATCCTCCTGCCTCAGCCTCCTGAGTGCTGAGATTATAGCCATATACCATCACACCTGATATCGTGTGTGTGTGTGTGTGTGTGTGTGTGTGTGTGTGTGTGTTTAGGACAGGGCCTACAGGATCTATAGGGTCTCACTGAGAAGATCAGACTCATAGTGATCCTCCTGTTTACAGCTTCCCAAGTGCCAGAATTACAGGCGCACACCACCATGCCCAGTCTCAATTGCCATCTCAGTGCACCCCAGAGGTAGGGCCAGCACAGCAGGCCAGAGGATCGAACTCCCAGCCCTTGTGTCTGCCTAAGCAGTCGCTTTAATCCTCTGAGTGTTGAGTCATTTTTTTAACCATGAATTAAAATAAACATCATTTCTGATTCCCCCCCAAAATGAAAAATAATATTGCTTTTTAAACTACTTAATCTCTTGTGAAAGACATAGCACTAGAACGTGGCTCAGCAGAACTGGGCCCAAACCCAGCCTGAAAACTTTCAGTTCAACAAGCCAAGAAAGGTAATGATTTTCTGCACTTCTTGCTGTTATGACCAATGTTCATTTGCCATCATCAGCTCTTAACAGAAGTTCTTCCAACTACTCAGCGCAAGTGTTTGCTCTTTATCATGGGATATCCCTCTATAAAGGATGGTTTTTATCTACCACCACCCAAGCAATGATCATACTGATCCTGGCGTGGGTGCTACCTCTATATTGCTTTTCCAAAGGTGTACACAACTACTAACCACCCTGTGTGATTTTGTGAGAATATAGTGAAATGATGTGGGTAATTAAAACTTTATAACCCTTAGTGTGTTCATATATAAAATAGAAGCTAATTAGAATGGAAGCCCAGTACATAGTGCTAAATTAGATAGGGTTCCCAGGTCTATATGTCTTATTCTCAAGCTTGAAGTCAATCCTACCTTGCTTTTATTTTTATTTTTATTTTTTTTTTCCTACCTTGCTTTTAAACGTTTTCAACTAATTAACTTTGGGCAAGTAAATAACTTGCCGGTTTTCACATCTGCACTATAAAGATAATGTTATTTACCTTATGGGAATATTGGCAGGATTGAATGTGGTAAAGGGTGTGGATCACAAAACAGTTCATCTGGTGCACACTTGAAACATCATAAATGTTAATTTCCCTGCACAGAGATTTAGGCTATTAGCTTCGTGACCACAGCCAGCAAAACTGAAACATGTGGCATAACAACTGCAGGCACTGCACATAGTGAGAACACAATGAAATATTTGAAATCAACACCATCCTCATCACTCTAAGCTACACACACAACATAACTGAGGGACACGAGTGACAGGAAATGGTATGTGTAGTCAAGCGTCATGATGGTAGGGACTGTCGTTGCAAAAACTAGCAACATTAAGCAGTCTGGAAGACATTACTCAGTGTCATTGTAATGCGAGAGAAAAATCTGAAGTCACTAAAACACCGCAGACAAAGTTTTGAGTTCTGCAGTGACAGGAAGAGTGGAGACCATCTTGATTTGCTAATTAGCTTTACCAAAAAAAAGCAAATGTTCCTGTATATCTGTGAGAAGAAGCAGTTTTACAATAGGAAACAATGGGTACACAAAAGTTAGGCTCTGACCCCAACTTTGGAGAAGTGGGGAGATGCGTGCTCTTTCCCTTATCTCTCCATCTGAAAGAGATTATTCACAGTCCTGAGAAAGACCTTTGAGAATGTCAATCCTGGAAGGCCTTCTTAAAAGATTTATATATCTCCCAAACAGACACAGAAAGAATATACAATGATGAGCTTCCAAAAGTAGATGCTCCAAGAAAGTAGAAGTCAACATGTACAGTTAGGAAGAAGTTTGTCAGTCAGGCTGAAGGAACAATAGATAATAAGGAGGAAGGGTGGGTGAAGGGCAGCAGCTCCTCTCTTCCGCCCACATCCTCCATCTTTTCTACTCGTCTCTGATACACTGTGATGGGTTTCTGAAAGATAAATTCCAGACTGCTGTGTTCATCAACCAAAGCATTGCAAGTATACACCTGATGGTAAACGGAAAAGCTACTTTACTGAAGTTAGCAGGGAAGGTGGCCTCAGAGCCTGTGGGTCTGTGCTGGAGAAAAACAAAAAGGTGGTAGAGAACAGGAAGAAGGAAAAGTCAGGCTTTTGGACTTAAAAGAAACACTCCCCTCCCAGGCTGCCTCTCACTGGCTCTCTCTGGATATGACTGGCAGGGTGCTGAGTCCTCTCCGGGGCAGCCAATGTGTACAATTTTCTCATCATTCACTGTTTTAATCACATGCATAGCATATGGTCCTTATTTATGAACCTTTAGTGAACTTTGAGTGGGGAAAATACATGGTCATGCTACAGGAGCTAACACTCATGTGCCTTGGTCTGGAACTTTAGAGATTTCCTGGGTCTTTGTCATTCTTATTTCTGCTTCCTTTAGGACAGAAGAGGACTGGCCTTGGGAGGAAAAAATCATCCCTCAGCCCCGACTGTGCCACCTGCAGTATCTTTATAACAGGCACTTCGAATAAGCAAGTAAAGAGAGAATCTAATAAATCATTTCAGATGAACAGAACATAAACAATCCGAGGAAGTTGAATTAGTTACTTCTGTAGACTCATTGTAGATTATCTGCGAAGGATTGGTTTTGGAATTTGGATTCCACCTCAATAATGTTAAAAAAAAAAAAGTGAAGTGGATATGTTTAGTACTTTAACAGGAAGTTAAGTAGAGCCTAGCAGGACAGGCTGCCTATCCAAGGGCTTAGCATATTTCTACTGAGATCCCATTAGTAGTTTCTGGGAGAGAGTTATAAAAGAGCAAATCGAGCCCCTGCTTCGTTTTCTCCTAGCTTCCTGTCTCTCTCTGTGTTCTCTCCCTCTCCTGCATGCTACTGCACAGCAAAGCCATCCATGTGAAGTACATGCTAAGTCTGAGCCAGTGCTGATGCCACAAGCTGGGTCTTCCAGAACTATGTCTGGAAGCCTCAGTGCTTTGTTACAGTAACAGAAATGAGCAAACAATTGAGATCCTTAAATCAGCTATTTATGCAGCAAAATGGATTCAAATTTAGGTTATAAACTCTATGTAAGGGTTTTTTATACAAAATCTCCTAATGCCACTTCTAGAAATATTCTAAAAGATATCAACAGAGTTTTAAAAATGAGTAGTGTTTTTTATAAATAAGCAATTCAAATAGTTGGCCAACTTTTATACATTTTTTGTAAAAGAACCCGTAGGAATTGCCTCTTTCACTAGGATGCTGATTTATGGCAATATTTAGTATGGCAGGTATGCTCAATCTTATTATACTTCAGTTAAGGCAAAGTTTGCTGATTTTCTGAATTGTGTTGACTAGAAGTGTCCTGTGGAGTCAGTCTTGACAGTTGGTTTATTGGTTAATTAAGAGTCATTTTATACCTTATTTTCTAAATTCTAGATACCCAAAAGAGTTCACTCTAAGACCCTCTTCTCTATCAGGTCTCTGAATAATTAATCTCACCTTAGAATAACTATTAGTCAATGCTCAATAGAACAGAACAATTAATTTGGACCACATGCAATTATATTGAAAGGTCAGGTGCTGCCCATAATAAAACTCTATTCAAAAGTGTGTTTTGGGAGCCCATCGATAAGATTATGCTGGAGACTTTTTAGGGGCAGAAAATCTCCAAATGCAATTAAGTAGGCTATAAAGTAATCATTTCTAATTTTTCATTTTTAAAGCAAGAAACTTTTTGGATGTTGTGCATATTTAATACTTCCAAGAGCAATCAACTTTGGGAGAGTTACATCAAGAAGTGGCAAGTTCACGCCTTATGTAAAAGCACATTATTTGGTCTGAAATTTCCTGTGTGAGTTTCAGAATTCAAAGAGCTTTCGTGGAGCAGTGGTTACAAACCCATCAAATACAGCTGATTCTAAAAATGCTAACTTTACCCATTTTGGAAATTTGAACTGCATAGTCATAAAAAGAATTGCACTTACAAGTATGGATGTGTGGATTATAAAGAAACACCAGTACCCAAATGGCCATGAATTTATAATTCTGTGTTCTTCAACAATATTACATTTGCCTGTTAAATGCAAATTTCTGAAGTAGATTTCACTCTGGAGAAAGTTCCAAAGATACCTCTGTCACTATTAAAGACATATGTATGTTTTTATAGCCCTAGGCAGGTTTATAAAATGCTCATCATTTTCCTCATTTGGGGAAGATTTTGCTGATAAAAGAAAAATGGTGTAAGGAACAAAAAAAGGGATAAAGGCACAATAAGAACAGACAACAAAATTTTCTCAGTACTAACAAATCACAGCAAGCAAACTGATATAAAGAAACAATATTTTGTGTAAGATTAAATAGGAACAAGTATTTACAACATGAGTGATGAGGTGTGATTACTTATTTCATCATAGCAAAAAGACAATACATGTGGCTCATTTATGGACATATTTAATAATTGTGCATGCATCAAACAAGTACTTACTGTTTGATGTACTAATAATTGTGTGCACTAAAAACTTGATTGAGGCATTGTCATTATCTCATTGGTTTCCCTCTAGAATGAAAATGTTTGCACACCAGATCTGGAAACAACTATGGCATGCTGGAACCAGATTTCAATTTGCATCTTCATCCACTTTTTTACTGGCTATATAACCTCAGGAAATTCCTTAAGCTTTGTGTGCCCTGATGTCTGTATCCATAAGTGATAAGTTAAATATTTATAACTACCAAGTATAATAATTCCAATCAGTAGTGACAGGATAATTAGTTCAATCTAACTTAAACAAAAGAAGACTAATTTGCTCATATATCAAAGATCAGAGAGAGTGGGAGTAGAATTTCCTTGAAAAAGTCTAAAATCTAAGACAAAATCCTGTAGATTTTGGAATTCAGAAGCCCAACCCCTTTATCCATAACTGGTTCTCATCAAAATAATTTGCCCCTTTATGTTTCTTAATTCTAATAATTTATTTGGAGATCCTTTTCCACCATGTCAAAGAGAAGGTTCTCTTTGCAAAATATAAAATTAAATAACAATAAGAATATTTAGCTGGGCATGGTGTTGCATGCCTATAATCTGAGCACTCAGGTGAATGAGGCAGGAGGATCATTATGAGTTTGAAGCCAACCTGGACTACACAGGGAGTTCAAGGCCAGCCTGAACGCATAGGAAAATCCTGCTGCCTCAAAAAAATATGAATATTTGTTTGGAAGTAACCTGAAAGTTGATCCCCTAGTAAATCCACCTCCTCCTAAGGCACCCATTCCTGAGATCAGGAAATTGCTTCTTTAATCTACACAACTCATCTTCTATTTGCTAAGTAGAGGCTATATAAATATCCTGGACTGCATGTAGGAAGGGATTTGCATGTGTATGTTCATGCATCTATAAAGAATTCTGGACACATCAGTCTCTAGAAGAAAACCTCTCAACATCCTCTTATTTTACAGATTACAAGTCTAGTCTCACTAGCACATTATTCAAAGTCCTTTACAATATGCCCTGTACAGTCTAGCTTCTCATCTCTACACTCTTCTTCATCCCTAGTCATTTCAGATACATTGGATTGTCTTAGTACATTCCTGTTGCTAAGACAAAAATATCCAATGCCCTTAAGTTAGTGGAGAAAAGGTTTACTTTGATTCACAGTTGTAGAGGCATTAGGCCACAGTTTCAAGGCATTACGACAGAGAAGAGGCAGTTCATGGCGATGCAGACCAGAAGCAGAGAGGGATCGAGGGAATAGGAGATGTATCCTTTCAGGCCACACCGCCAGTGACCCACCTCTTCCCACCAGGTTTCGCCACCCAACATTCTCACCAGCTATAAACCCTTCAGTAATGAGCAGCACACACTCATGATCAGTCGCCTCTCAAAAGCCCCACCTGGGAGTGCATGAGGCTTTGGAGGGACATCTAGGTGTAAACCATACACTGATTAACTGATGTTTTTCAAACATGCTAAACATTTCTCCATCTCCAAGCTTATGTCAGTGCATTTCTTTCTGCTTGACATGATTTTTCTCATATCTGCAAAACTCCTGAACTTCCTATTCAAAAAGTTATCTGAACAGGTATGCTTGATATCTAAACTATCCAAAAATATTTGAAATAAAATGATGAATATGGCATACTTCTTCCTTTGACGAACTCAAAGTATTTACATTAAAATGTTGTATACTGTAGTTCTGAAAATTAAATTCAAGGCTTTTATGTTAAGCTGCAACCCAGCTATGATTATTGCTATTATTATTACTAAATTTTGTGGCAAAGTCTCACTAAATCACTGTTACCAAGGCTGGATTCACACTCCAGATAGTCCTGTTTCAAATTCCCAGAGTTCTGGAATTACAGGCATGCACCCCCATGCCAGTTTGAGTTAGATTTTTGACCTACAAAACGATAGAGCCAAATGGAGATAGGGATACAGTAGTCTGCAGATCTATGTTTTTAATTAAAATAGCAGTAATAGCCTAATAGTAATCACAACAAGCTTGTCTGGAGGCTGCTACGTGTCGTCCCCGCGCCAACTGTTTTCTGCGAATTGGTTCATTTCATGTTCACAGCTGCATCTCTATGAAGAAGTTTCAGGACCATCACTGTAATTTTACATGATGTGCTATAAGCTGGCTAGGTCAGAGAAATTGTGCAAGCAGAGATATTGTCTGAGGGAAGGATGCATAACCAGAAATGGGCCAACAGAATAATATCCCTGGCATTGCTGTGCAGTTGAAAGGCCTCTAAATCTTTCCAAAGCTATTCCCTTTGCCTAGAAGACCACCACTGTCTCATCAACCTGATAAATCCAAGATTTATTCTCACACACATTTCAAATATGTATTGTGTCTTCTTCTTTTAATCACTGTTTTCTTAAACCCACTTCCACTATGTTTCTACCCATTGAGTACTTTTTTATTTTATTGAGTAACAAATAGCAATGAGACAGTTTCCAAGCTGATTAATAGGACAGTTTCAATAATGAATACACTGTACATTGTTATCTTCTTAGTGGTTATCCGTAATACAAGATGTAGACAGGATATCCTGTCCAAATACTATTAGTACAAATCTTTCTTCTCATTGAATTAAGTGAAAGTAACTGTATATCTATCCTAACTATTCTGTACATACAAACACAAAAAGGTCCTTTCTTTATATCCCCTTTTTTTTGTTTAGTCCTGTCAGAGATGGGTATTCCATTGGCATCTAAATACTATAGGTGTGTGACTTCAGCAAAACTGAGTTTCGAAAGGTTCAAGTCAACAACTTCTGTGGATAACCCACTGAGTATTAAGTGCACATAAACACACAATAAAGCTTGATCTGTTTGAAGGAGAGCCCATGATTTATTTATATTATTACTGATAGCAATTTTAGTGCCTAGAGTACATCTACACACTGGAGAAAGGAACTGATAAATGAATGAAAGTATAAACCTTAGGCACATACATTGCCATTGTTGCTATCAGGAATGGATCAGCTCCCATCTAATTTCTACCTCCTTTTATTTTCTTCAGATCCTTTGGCAATTTTTCTCATTTGTGCCCACATGCTAATTCCTATTGACTCTAATGCTCCTTTTCTATTTTTCTATGCTGTATTTTTAAAATTTCAATTGTTGACAAATTTCTGCAAAAGTTCATCATTACTCCCACCGAGATTGTGAACTAACTTCGTGAAGAAGAGTAACGGTGACATTCAAAAAACTACTCCTAACTTTCTCACAAAATTCATAGACTTTGGGTGCTCATGGTCTCACTTAACATCAGCCTTTGGGGATAAGATGTGAGAACCATAAGCTTGCGTCTGTGTCTCGCTGTTAGTCTTCCTAAGCACGGATGAAGAGTATTTGCATTATTCTGAATGAAAAGCAGTGAAGTAGAGAAGTAGACATCCCTGGTGCATGAATCCACCATATCAGAGTTTCTTAGCAATGATAATCCTGTCACAGCTGTTAGAATTTACTCCTTTATCCATGTGACATTTTAACAGAAGAAAAATCCAAGTTATTATAAACAGATGTAAACCATTGAGTCCAAAATGGCTTGTATGAGCAATTTCATTCTGCTGACGAGTCTCGTTTCAGAAATTTGTAAACATTATGCTTCTGCACTTGATCTTCCACGTCCACAAATCTAAACCCACTTCAGGCTCTTTTCCGATAAAATTCAAAACTGCCAATTTAAGTGTTTGTATAATTACATCGTGAATGTGAGAGATGGAAGCATATTTCCACTTAACTGGCTAAGTGGTGGGGACAAGGTGGGCCATGGTTGCTTACTTGTTGGCATTGTTCTCTCAGTATCAGCAGCTTCGGAATCTAACAGTGGAATTGAAGAATAAATTGAATGTATCTGGAAAGGCATTTTCATGGGAGGAGAGTAAGAGTTTTCAAGTGAATTATCAGTGTTTGCATATATTTCCCAGGTGATTCTAAATCCTTGATGTGAACTGACGTGGGTTGGATAAATATGTTACTATCTTCCTTCCCTGATAAAAAAAAAAGACAGAAGAGGTATAAAATTGAAGCAATATATGAAGAACAAACACACACTAGGTAGTAACTTGGAAGTTCCTAGGTCTGTAACGATAAAGCATCTATACACATCCCTGACCTTACAGAGCACTTGCAATTATTCTTATTTATTCTCCCCTGGTGGGTAAGTACTGAGCTAATGATGCTTGTTGAATGAATTATGGAGAAGGGTGACTTTTTCCCCATTTGGGTAGGCAGCCCTGCAGTAAAAACTATAGTAAAAGTACAATAAAACAACACATACGAAATAGCATTAAAATGTAGAAATGCCCCAAATAGTTGGGAATGGTTACAGTGGGTATTTGTGCCTGCCCAGCATTCAGATTCCCAGAAAGGGTTTGCTTACACTTAAATACAGTTGCTTTTGCTTTTCTTGAGAGTTTCTAACTACACTGGCAAAAGGATCCATTGAGGACAAGGCCAATGAGAGTTACATTAATCAGCAATCTGCTTTTGCCTGAACATGGTGATGTGCCTGAAAATATTCCCTGACTTAGAATTTTATTCACCTTACTTTGCATACCCATAGACAGAAAATGGCCTACTCCTAGTTTTTATAAAGTATTGTATAGTGTTCCAGGGCTATCAGAGACCGGCTTTGAAGTAAGATAGTGGTGCTTGGATTTTATTTGTTGTGTTACCATTTAATTAAATGTGAATTTAGATATAAATTAAACACATAAAACATATATAGTGAAACATTAGTTGAGTTGATACTTAGGTAAAGGTATCATTAATCCTTTCCCTTATCCCCACTTTCTTCCTTGAAGCCACTTGAACAGCCATTAGGCGAACCTAACGTACATAACTATACCAGCTAAGAAAAACCCCATCATACAAGGAGATCTATGTTTACACTCAAAGCTAATAAAATAAGATTAGTAGGCTGATCTGAAAAACCAGGTTGTAAATCCAGGCTCTGACACGGACTTGATAATGACCAGGAGAAGTTGTAGAGTCTTAGATAAGCATGAAGCATTTATCCTTATAGCTGTTTACAATTTCTCTTCATACACCATGACATTTACTCACATATCCTCAAATTTTGCATGATTTGACTAAGATTCCATCACTCAGCTATCACCCTTTACCTCTCAGAAGTCACCCCACATGAAGCTCTTTCTGAGCCAAGTGAAGTGCTTGTCAGAGGACACATCCTTGTAGCACAAGAGTCAGTGATGCTTCTTCAACATTTATCTGAGAAGAGTAGAGAATCTTTATTTGTAGACTTAATTTTATAACAAAAAAGGGGGAAAGGATAGCAGACAAAAGGGGACTTTTGGAGATGCCGTTCTGTAACAATTCTTGCTCTACTTTTTGACTCTTGGTCAGATTTTCCCCCTCAATGCTCTCACCCTTTACTCCTAAAATCTCCAAAATAACCATAAAGTCAACCAAGTGTTAGAAGCTACTTTTTATATGAATTATTTTGCATACTCAACATTTACATTCGGGATGTATAGGAAGAAAAATAAGGGGACGCTTTCTACACTCTTCAATCGTGAGAACCAGGAGCAGCATCCAGGAGTGACCTGGTAGACACCTCTGATGCCCATCAGATCCTTTTCTCTAGCTGTTGCATTGTCACACCTATGTTCCATCTGCCTTGAGTTTGCTGTAAGGTCACAACCACTGTCTTATGAGAAGTGCCTCCTGTTGATGGGACCCATGGCATCTGGAAACTTCTGCAAGGCCACACCCTTCATCCTAGGTTGGATCATAAATGATAACTTTTATCAGCAGTATAAATGGCCCCTTTTCCTCAGGGTGAGACAATTATGGTTTACTCACAGTTTAGAAGTTCTAGTATGACAAAGTACATAGATTGGTGAATTTTCTTCAGGTTAAGCAATTAAAACATTGAGAAAAACAGTAAAAAAAAAAATGAAACTACCTTAGTACTGTGGAATTTAACTAAAGGCAAACAATAAGCTCATAATGTGGTATTTATGCCCAGACTCTTCCCACCAGCCCCATCACCTGCACACATGCATACTTCTTCGGCTGTGGTGGGCTGCTAGTTCATCTCGGCAAAGGAGGCCATGGCAACCATACTTCTGTGCCTGCTGCTAGAGTGTTCACTCGATTTCAAGAGTCACCAATTGAAAGCACCAATCTTAATGATGAAAAAACAGGGCAGAATAGAGTACATGCCAGCATGACACTGAGATCCTGTTTGAAGTAAGCAATGACCCCACCCGAGGAACTTAACATAACCATCCCAAGAGGTTTGACAACCTCCAAACACACCCAAAGTTGGTTTCAGGTGAGATATATATATATAGATAGATATAGATATAGACACATATATATAAATATATAGATACATATATCATAAATTATATATTTTATATGTCAGAAACAGGAGAGGTGCAACTCAAATGTACATCCCTGGCTAGTAAAGACTGAGGTAACACATCGGGGATGCAAGGAATTCCAGTAGAAAGTAATTCAGACCTGAAGTTTGAATAGACTCCTGAGCCCACCTACAAATCCATCATCAGCTGGTGGAAGCATTGCTGGTACTTGACGCATCTATGACTGGTGGTTAAGGTAGGCAGGCATGGGAGCAAACCTGAGGAAATCAAGACCAAATATAAAAGCAAGGAAAAGAAAAATAAACAGAAACCTCTGTGGCCACACAAACCTCACAGACTTAGTGCAGGCAAATTACTAAAACAAACAGCAGTGACTCTCCAAATGAAAGAATGGAATGCAGAGCGATTGCGATATTTTATATAAAATGGCTAGTATTCTGCCAAAGAATACAAGGCACACAGAGATGAAAAAGCATGCCCTGTGCTTAGGAGAAAATGAGGCATCCACTAGAAACCATCTCAAAGTGTCTTCACATGCCGAATGTAGCACTGACTTCAGCTATTAAATATATCCAAAGAACCAAAAGAAATCATGTTCAAATAAAGCAACCAAGTGAAAATATCAGGGCAATCATTGTCAACAAAAAGTCTCAATGGCACGGCATGGTGGTACACACTGGTAGTCCAGCACTCAGAGGCTGAAGCAGGAGGGTGGCAAGTTTGAGCCCAGTGTAAGAAATTTAGAAAGACCTTTTCTCAAAAGGAAAAAATGAAAAAGGCTGTAGATATAACTCAGTAGTAAGGCCCTGGGTTCATTATCCAATTGTCCCTCCTCTAAAATAGTCTCAATGAAGAAGTTTATAATCATTAAAATTGGAAGATTCTGAAGTTGAAAACTAAAGGAAAAATCTAGTGAGGGAGACTCAACAGACTTGAGATAAAAGAAAAATCAATGAAACTGAAGAAAGACAGCCAAGAATGACCTAACTAAGAATGCAGAAGAAGAGATGCAAGAGAAAGCAACAGGCTTTCCAAAGTGTGTGAGAAAACATGAAACACACTGGCTGCTAGGGCTGGGCTCCAGAGTGTTGCTCTAAAGGCACATTGTGTTGAAACTCAGTTGCCAGTTGGTGGCTTTTCAGGAAATGGTTGGACCTTAGAGGCTCTAACTTCATTACGTGGATGGATCCATCGATTAGTTCATTAGCTGCATAGTTATCAGGAGGAAGGGCCTAGTTGGATGCAGAGGGTCCTGTGGGTCGGGCAATCCTTTGAAGGATGTATTTTGTCCCTTCTTCCTTCCCTTGGATCTTTCCCTCTGATGCTGCTTCCTGGATGCCGTGAATGAGTTAAACACTTTTCTACCACCGGGTCCTTCCACCATGACACTCTGCCTAGCCATGGCCTCGCAGAATGGAATAAGCAAGCCTTGGGCTGAGACCTCTGCCACCAGAACAGACTGTTATTCCCCAATATCTTTGTCATAGCAATGCAAAGCTGACAGATACCCCAGCAAGCATGCACTGCAGTGGGAATTCCAAAAGAAGACAACTTACAGAACATATAAAGCACACAAGTGGAATGCAAAAAAATGAAAATATTAATGCCTGACACTTTTCCAAATGTGATAAAGAACATTAATCTTCAGATAAAAGAAGTATAAGGAACTACAAGATAAACATAAGAAAACATATGTGGACACATAATCAGACAGAAACTCTTGACAGCATCAATTGAAAAGGACTCATCAGAGAGCCAAATTGTTATCTTTATAATATCTATAAAAAGAGAATAAATATATCAAATCCTTTAAGAAAAAGGGAGGTGAAAACAATCTAAACCCAAATATAACAGAAGAAAGAAAATAATGAAAATCCAGAAGTCAATGAAATAAAATGAAAAAAAGGAAACCAAATATTGGGGATTTTTTAGAGAGATCAGTATACATACTTATGCCTCCTTTCTTGGCCAAGAAAATAACAAGGTAAACTCACACTAATAAGTTCAATATAAAACAGGAAATGCCATTACTAATCCTACAAAAATTAAAAGTGTATGAAAGAGTATTATATAAAATTTTACATCAACAACTTAGACAACTTAGATGAAATGAATAAATTCCCAAGAAAACCAAAATTACTAAAACTGTCTGAAGAACACACAACATGACCAAAGATAATAACATGTAAATAAGTTGCATCAATCATTTAACATCTTCCCACAAAGAAAAGCTTTCACTAATGAATTTTATCAAATATTTAAGGAAGAAAATATTACTAATCCTTCAAAACAATCTTTCATAAAACATAAAAAGAAGGGAACAATTCCAGCTTACTTTCTGAAACTGGTGTTAACTTTCACTAAAGGCAAACAAAGACATCTCAAGAAAATCAATATTCTTCTAATTATAAACACAAAACTAACAATTACAAACTGAATTCAGCAACATACAAAAATGATTACATACTATGCCAGTTCATCTTCATTAGCTACGTGAGTATATTAAAATATTCCTGAAGAGGTGAATCTACCATGGGGCCCTGTACTCAGTGGTGGGTTAACCCTTGGTGTTCAGAGCAGGTCACAGGAGGTAGCGCAGTTTGAGGCGGTGAGTCCACAGCATTGCCTTGCAGGGTAGGACCCTCACAGGAGCTCACCCCTGCGCTCTACTTCCCAGATCCATGAACCAAGCAGTCCTTCTCCGCCATGCTCTTCAGCCATGATGTCCCTGCCTTGAAGTCAGTCAACCATAGTCTGAAAGTGTGAGCCAATATCAGTCTGTTCCTTGTTGCTGCAGGTGTCAGGTATTTTGTCCCAGTGAGAGAAAAACCAACTAATACATGCACTATGCTATGTTGGGTTTAGTCTAGCAACACAGGCTGGATTTGACATTCAAATCCCAGTCAATACACAATCCCATATTGATAGAAGAATAAAAATCACACAACCATCTCAACAGAAGCAGAAAAAGCATCTGGCATGTTTTCCAGGGAGGGTTACTATGAGTTTCTGAGATGACTTTGGCATTGGAGGCATCGTGGTTACTGAAGACTGTGGATTCTGAAAGAGTAGAACTGGCAGATGTCCCTACATATGGTGACAAAATGAACTTCTGAAGGGGAGGTAGGTGAGGTCTACATGAGAATGGGAAGCTGCTTAGCTGAGTCTCCCCACTGCTGAGTGCAGGGGGATAGGGTGGGACTCCCTAAGTTTGGTGATCTTTCTTCCTTTCATGGGGCTTCACCCCTCTCCCAACAAAGACACAAATCTATCTGGCAACTGGTCTTAGGTGTGACTCTGGAAACCAGGCCTTCAGGCTCCCAGAAACTCAAAGACTGCAGTCACGCCTTCCTCCTGCTCTCCAGTTCTGTCACTACCACAACCAGCGTAGAGGGCGACTAGGCAGGAGCTTCTAACTCCCTTTTCCTAGCAAGAGTAGACTATAAAATGTCTCAGTACAAATTCAAGTTTTATCATTTCCAACACATTCAAGGTATTTAAAAGATTGATATCTGACTCTATGACAAGATAAATTACATTCAGGATGTAATATGATCAATGGACATAAAATTTAATGCCACCGATTTAACTTATTACTTGCTTTGAACTTTATACTCTCTAAGTTTCTGTATCTATAAGATAATGACTGTCATAACAGTACCTGTGTGAAAGAACTACTGAGAACATTACTTGAGAAAATATATATAAAGTACATATTTCTACTTGGTTATAGTGAGAATTAAGCCAATTAATTTTAGTTATTTTGTTATTAGCTGTCATATTAGTCTTCCAATATTAAAACTCTTCACATGATCTTCAAGGAGCTTCATATTCTGCTCTGATATGCTTCTTTTCAGTCTACTTCTTATTGTATATTTCCATTCACCCTGAGCCTCAGGCTAATTGAAGGACTCAATCTTACTTGGATGATACATACTTAGCAGTATGGCAAATACTATAGCATTAACGAAATTAAACAAATACTTTCTTACATTTTATTTTGCATACAGAAAATTATAATTAAAGTGATTTGAAGGTACTATGGATTTTTGACAGTTTTCTCCTCAAGGGATAGTTTGATGTGGTATTTTAAAAAATGTGTTTCATTTTATCTACTGAAAATTCAAGAGGAATATTCATTACAATTCGAAAGACACAAAAACCTTGGAAAAATTCATTTTCAGTTCCTGCTGAGTTCATTATGAAAAACACAATGTTAGAAATTAAACCATTTAAATTCATTTAATAAGTTTCTATGGTAGAATGACATTCATGTTTGGATAGATTCTCTTGTTTCTCTTTTTCTCTTTCATCCTTCATCTAAGTTAGACGATTGCGGAAAGTGTACTGCTGGTGGAGTTTAATTGGTTGATTATGACTAGATTCACCAGCAAAAGGGTAAAGCAGTTATCTAGATTATTAACGTTTAGAAAACCTGCAATGTTGTGATATTCCAGTCACCATGTGTTATAACTGTTGCATTGACTGACACCAAACTGTTTATCGTTGTGAGATGTACATGCTTAAAGAATTAAGCTGGAGTAGTTAGGTCAAAATTAATCAATCATGGGCCGGGGAGATAGCTCAGTGGAATAAGTGCTTGCCTGGCAAGCACAAGGTCCTGAGTTCAATCCCTGATACCACCAAACAAATTAATTAATCAGAAGAGGAAATGGAGGCAACAGTTACATTATTTTTTGTTTGTGAACTCAGCATGGGGTGATGAATATGACCATGGCCATCCTTTCCAAAAGTGTAGGACAAATTAAGTCCACAGACCAAGATACCACTATATATGAATTTGTCAATTATACTCAATCAAGAAATAAAATATCTCTTTAAAAGAAGATACATAATCCCTAAAGAAGTAAAGTTCACTCATGTCCTATCTTGCCTAGATACACGTAGAGGTTTCTATAAAAAAAAAAAAAAAAAAACAAAGACAAAAGAACACTTTGACATCAAAAAAAAAAAAAAGGAGAATGTTTGTTTCTGCAGATACTTATAAGCAAAACTGAGAAATATCCCATATAGGAAAATTGGACAGCACAAATTAAAAACTGGCCTAAAAGAAGGCAGAGAGATTGGCCTATATGGTTTGATTTAGAGCGATGATGGTGAAGTAAATAAAATTCCAAGATGAAAGCAAGGAAAATAGCAAGTTGGAGGCTAAATTTCAACCTGCTATTAAGTTTTGAAGGATCTTAACCCATGTAAATGCTTTCTTTAAGAACAATTATTGGGCAGGGGAGATAACTTGATAGTTCAAGGGCCTGCCTGGCAAGTTCAAGGACCCAGGTTCGATCTCCAGTAGCGCATGCCATGCCAGCCTCAGAACTCCAGGCACACTGTGCTGGCCACCAAAACCAGGCATGGTGGTGCACATCTGTAATTTCAGCACTGAGGAGGCTGAAACAACAGGATCACTATGAGTCCAAGCTGTGTAGCGAGACCCAAATAAATGAAAGATTTTTAAAGAAAACAATATTAAAAGTATTTTCTTATGGATTCTATGAATCTGTGCACAAGTTCAATAACTACTACCCTTCATACTCCATGTTTTTTTCCTCCATATAATTGATCTCATTGATTGACACCTAGTATCTAATTGGTCTGTTTCAGCACTGTTTTTTGTAATAGAGTTTTATTTGTGTCAAGTGCTCATATATGGGCAAGTGTGCAGTCACTCTCATTTTCTTTATATTTTCCTATTTTTATCCTTATATCAATGTTGCACATTCTTCTTTATTGAGAATGTATTGATCATAAAGTACATACTTAAATGAATTAAACATTGGTCCAGTTCAGTACTATACATTAAGAAACTGCATACAGTGACAGAAGTAAGCAGTGGTAGGCCAAAAAAGACACTTATGCTGAGTAATAAAACTTAAGAAAGCAGGAATTGTAGGTAGTAGCTCTCTATCTGGAAGTCAGCATATGTGACCATAAGCTCTAGGGTTACTATGCTAACTTGGCATTTATATGACCATGACAAACTCATGCAGCATGGCATATCCCTGTAATCCCAGCAGTGGGGAGACTGAAAAAGAAGGATCAGGATAACCACAAGTTCAAGGACAACCTGAACTACTTAAGGAAACCCTCTCTCCAAAAAGAAAAAAGAAATAAAGAAAAATGATAGTAAAGAAAGCACTGCTATGAAGAAAAAATAATGTTTCTGTCCTTACAGCTGATTGTTGATGGTATGTACACCAGAAAATAAATAAGGCAGGCCAATATGAAAAGGAAAATTAAGCATAAATAAATAAGTTTTAAAAAATCTATTCTTTTCTCAATTGAATTAGTAATTATAGAACCACAACATTCTTCTACCAGCTTTATTCACAGTCAGCGGTGCTTCTTTTGGGCTTTTAGCTCTTTCTGTTGTTTTGCAATTGATCTTTTTTTAAATTTTTTATTAATCTTATTGAGAGGCAAATAGCAATGAGATAGTTTCCAAATAGGTTAGTAGGACAGTTACAATGATTAATACATTGCATATTGTTGTCTTTGTAGTGGTTATTCATAGTGCAAGATGCAGGCATGATATCCTGTCCAAACACTATTAGTACAAATCTTCCTTCTCATTGAATTAAGACAAAGTAGCTGTATATCTATCCTAACTATTCTGTATATAGATACAAAATGGCCCTTCAATTGATCTAATTTTCTATGTATTCCTGGTTTTTTATTTGTTTTTTATAGTCAATAAGTTACAATCAATAATAATTAAAAACTCCTTTGTCAATCTGAGTGGGTGTTCAATATATAGTGTGAAGCTTCATGACAGAGATATGACTCATCCGAGGATGGTGCAATAATTCAAACTCCAATTCAGTAGGTCTGGAATGGACCTAGAAGTACACATTTCTGACTAACTGGTCTAACATCATTATCATATCATAATCATATCATATCATTATCGTATCATATCATATCATTATCATATCATACATTATCATATCATTGTTGCAAGCCTCCAGATTACACTTTAGGAAACAAGAGCTTACACAGAAATCTGGAGATATTAAATCAACATCAGGATTCGAAAATGGGGTACAAGAGATCTTTAGAAGGGCTAGAACTCTACTTGTTAAGAGTATTCAATTTACTGATCTGAATTAGGAATCTAATGCACTACCAAGTAAGAGCTACATTACAATTGGCCTCCTCCCCGACTGTCACCTCTGTTACATGCATGCTAATTGCCTCTCACCCTAATTAATACAACCTTTCCATAACCAGCCTTCCCTGTCCCTCTTGTGGTAATTGAAATTTCCATTTGAAGCATTAAAGCAAGCATTCAAAGAAAAATTGGTGTATATCCTACAAGTAATTTTTTTCAAAGAGCAACAGAGGGCTGTCCAAATCCTTCAGTACTGTAGCCAATCTCAAAGTTTCCTGACCCCTGGTGGCACGTGGGCCCCTGGGCAGCAGCATCCCTCACCACATGCTGATTTATGAGTTGCCCTCAGCACCTCAGCAAATATGAGAACAGAGTTCTGCTGCTTCACACTCCGCCTTGAGGGATGACTTTCCAAAAATGTTCCACCTTGTATGGCTAATTAGCCTTCATCTTTGCAGATATGATGACATCCAACAGAAGAAGGGCCTCCCTGTCCTTCCTCAGCAACCGTCCTCTCCCATAGACACATAAATTTGTGGAAAGTCATTTTTCTTTGGTCACACACACACACACACACACACACACCTTTATTACTACCCAAAGTTTATTCTGTTGCCACCATCTGTTCAGAAGTGTCTTCTCCAGCAGATGAGAAACCCCTTAAAGGCAGGTTCCAGGTAATGAACATCTGCCTGTGTCTTTTTTCTTTGATTCCTAATAAGGATTATGTAACTGAACTCCTTTTTTTTTTTTTTTTTCATTTTTTGTGGTTTTACTGAAGTTCAAACAAACATGCACACCGGCCATCTACTTGTTTTCTTCACTGCACAACCTGGCATTGGGATTGATGACTCGGATGGCTCGCTGGGCTGCTCTTTCCACGATGGCCTTCCAGTTCTTAGAGGAGACATTGTGAGCAATCTCTGCGCTATAAGACTTGCACATCAGCAGCACCACCAGCAGCACCCCACTGGTAAAATGCTCTTTTATTTCCTTAATATTGTGCACCAGGAGCTTCCGGAAGCCACCGGGCAGCATGTGCTTTGTCTTTTTGTTACTTTCATAACTCATGTTGGGCATCAAGATCTGGCCTTTGACCTCCTCCGCACCCTGTTGCCGATGCCTCTGGGTTTCTACCAGTTGTGCTTAATTCTGACACACTGATCTGACTGGTGCCAGGATGAACCTCTTGGTCCTCTTTTTGACGACATTGAGCTTCACGAGGGGTCTGAGGGCCGCCACGGTGCCAAGTGGGAGATGCTTGCACCTCTGTAGGCAGCGCCGAGGAAGAGAGGGGATGGTGGCATGCAAGGCTAGACTCCTTTTTAAACTCAATTAATACATTAAAAATTAAGTTCACGAAGGTTATATATTTTTACAAAAGACAAAATGAAACACAGACATTAATTCATATTTTTCTTATTCTCTATGAATTGCTATTTGGAGAGAATGGCATCATATTTTGGCATGCTGTAAATAGAAAATAAAGACAAGTAAAACAGTAACAGGATAAGATAAAGCAACACAGTACTGACTAAACAGTAATTATACAAGTCTTGTTCTTATTTTTATTGAGTCCACAAACAAGGCACATCCATATTGTCTTTTCCTATTAATGGTCTTTCTGCTACTGCCGCATTTTTAGGTCCTTCAGCCCATACGTTTTTAATCTTTGCATTACCATTTCCTTCTAGTGTTTGACAGGTAACACTCTGTCTTTCAGCAGATGCTTCAAAGGATGGCCCCCTAGTTCATTTAGAAAGATACACTAAATCTTTGATAAGGCCTTGAAAAAGGACAGAATCTTTTAATGTGTGATCAAACTTTACTACCTGACCTATTTAATTGGGTGGCCGAAGGGAATCAGGAGGATGTCAAAGCCTTCGGCTTGAATGTATCATGGATAAGGACTGAATTATAGGACCCTGGGTCTCAAAATTCTTAAATCTATGGAACTAATACAATGTCCAGTGCCTTGTAAGGAATGTTTAGTAAATGTTTCTAAGAAATGTAACTATGTGATTAGATTGGTAAAACGTACTTTTATTTCAAAGGTCACTCCAAAATGAAGATCAAAAAATGAATATTAATGGTAAGAAACAAAAAAACAGTTTTGATTCTGTGACCGCCTTGACTGACATAAGAACCATGTTAATTCTCTTTTTCCAAGAGACATGGGAACTTCAGTGGTTCTGAAACAATGCAGTCATGCTTGTGTTCCAAAGTATTCAAGTATGGAAGAAAGATTTGTACTAATAGTGTTTAGACAGGATATCATGTCTGCATCTCATACTATGAATAACCACTGCAAAGACAACAATATGCAATGTATTAATTATTGAAACTGTCCTATTAATCAGTTTTGAAACTGTCTCATTGCTACTTGTTTCTCCATAAAACTAATTAAAAAACATTCAAGTATTGTGAACTTTAGACACCCTGTTTGATTTTGTTCCTCTGTGCTCACTTCCAACTACAAGTACCTCAGTCATACCCTAAACCTATCTATCTGAGGTGGAAGGGAACAGAGAGAACCAGAGGGAAGGGAAGGTTTAGACAAGAGAAGTGAGGGAAGCGGAGGGAAGGAGAGGTTGTGCCAAGGCAGGGAGATGAGGGGGAAGAAGAATGGGAGGAGCAAAGAGGAGGAGGGAGTCTGCTTGCTGACGTGGGCACCTGTCCATCTGTACCATTACACTGATTCAGTCTTCCACTTGACCTATTTTTCCCAGCATGTGACATCCTTATATAGTAGTTGCTTTAAAAAAAATATTCAGAGCCAGGAAATTCTGGCTTTGCACTATTACTTCCTGACCTTAGGCAAGTGTCTTATCTTTCTCAAGCCTCATTTTTCTCATCTGTATATTGGAGCTAGATAGACCATTTCAAAGACAAAGCTATGTAAAGAACACTGTATTAGGATTCTCCAAAGAACAGAAGCATTAAATATTTATACATAGATAAGTTGATCTAGAGAGTAAGAAAGTGATTTAGCACCTGACATTGGCCCACATAGTCAGTGGAGCCTGCAGCACTCCAAGATGTGCAGTTGGCAACCTTCAGAGCCACGGGCATAGCTCCAGTCTCACTCTATAGGCCTAAGAGCCAGGAAAGACTATGATGTAGCTCTAAAGTCGAACACAGAAAGATAAATAAATAACAATGTCTCAGTTGGAAGGTACTTGGGCAGATGTAACTCTTTCACTCAGTTCTTTATTCAGAACTGCACTAGAGGAGGCCCACCTACCTTAGGGATGACAATCCTCCACTGACACATATTGCAATCTCATCCAGAAGTGCCTTCACCCACAACAATGTTTAATCAAACTTCAGAGCACCCTGTCCCACAACAAAGTTGGTACATGAAGTAAGCGATCACGAATATAGAACTTAGCACAGTTCCTGGAACAACCTAGGATGAACAAATGAGCACTGTTATTAGGATCTTGACTTACAGGATTATTATGGGATCTAAGGTCAAGTCTCCACTCATTCTTTGTTAAGAAAACAAATCACTACCACTTCTAGTCCTCCAGTCCATATCATTAGTATAGTGCTCTAAGGTTGAAAATGTAACTAAGAGACCTCTTGAAAGCAAAAGGTTTAAAACAAAGAGCACTTAATATACAGAGCAGTAATGGATAATGGAAGACCTGGAAGGCCTAGCCAGGATCATAGGTAGAAGAAAGGAAGCTTCTCCAAGGCTAGGACACCTGCCCTATAGGTCAGACCAAGGGCCCTTAGGGCATCATAAGCCTGGGAGGATAGCAGAAGGCACAAAGATGATAGGATTTGAGCCAGTAGAGAAGAAAAAGCCTCCCTCTGGGTTTGCCCTTCCTCCAGCAACATGAGGCCTGACCACTCCCCCAGTGAATGAGCCCAGAAAAAGCTAGTTGACCCCATGCCCAGGAAAGCACCCTACAATGTTGTGTTGCCAGAATTAGCAGATCATTGAGTAGAGGCAAGGGGTGAATCTGAAGAAACAGAACCTGCACAAGTCCTAGTCACATTTTTTTGAAAATGTCCCACATTGTCTCAAAGCCCTCACTAGACTGCAAACTGTTTGGGAAAGGGGCTGTATACATGGAACCTTGGGGCACAAAATATCCTTTACTGTTCACTACTTTGACTCAAATTGTTGAACTATCTTTGAATTCTATTCAGACAACATTTATTCTGTATCTGCTTCTCAATCTTAAGTTGGAACTACCAAAATTAGGTGGCCCAGGTAAACCTGAATCTGAGACACATACCAAATCATTTTTTAGAATAAGTGCCACAAACCTTGCATGGGACATACAAACACCAAAGCAAATTTGTCTATTTATCTGAAATTCACATTTAATTGGATGCCCTATATTTCTGTTGCCGAATCTTTCAACATTATCTTAGAGAAATGCAGAGAGGATGCATCCTTGAATCACGGTGGTGCCTCTACCCTATCACACACATGCTGTGTTGACCTACCTGGGCAGGTTAGTTTCACCGGCTGAGGATTTTAAGGGTGTCATGAAGTATGACAGTAAAGTCATGACTGATGTCCACCAATATTTTTCAGTCTTCATGAGGGTCCAGCTAGTGTAGGAAGAGTACCAGAGACTCTCAGTGGACTCCTCACTCTGACTAATAACTGTAGAAAAGCCGTGGTCTGTGAACTCCTCCACTACATCAAACCTCCAAACTCTCCCTCACAAAGGGATCACTGATACAGAGAAAACTGGGAATGCTGCACCTGCTGTTAAATACCTTGGAGCCATTACTTAATCACAATGTTTGCATTCGCCATGTAGGCTACAAGAAGAATGGAGCCAGACTGGGAAGGTGACTGCCACTGTAGATTGACACCCAACAGCTCTGAGCCCTGAGGTTTGTGTCTTCTGTGTCTCACTTCCACATCTGTAAGACTGTGATACTAACAATTTATGAGAATATAAAATTGAGTGATAGCATCCATTTCAAATTAAGAAAAGTGTGCTTATTATGCATATTCACAATTAACTGAGGCTGAACCACAGCAAATGATGGCAGTTTAGGACCCCTGTGGAGGTCTTCTAGGCTTTTCTTCACATTGTCCCTGGCACTCTACCTAGGCAATCTGTGGCTGACATCTAATTTAGTGGCATGGCCTGATTCAGGTGGCTCCCCACAAGAATCCTCCTTCAGCACCCTTGACAGGACAGCCACACGGTATGAGCATGATAAGCTACGATGTTGGTCTCTTTTCCTAGCTCCAAGCTCCTTGACAATCATCTTTCTAATTTTTTTTAATTTACGTATTTGATATAGGGTCTCTTTATATAGCTTGGACTCACAGTGATCCTCTTGTTTTCAGCCTCCGCAGTACTGGGATTACAGGCATGCACCATGCCTGGACTCGGTGGCTGGCTCAGCATGCTAGGGGTGGGGCCGGCAGGGGATACAGTACCAGGGATCAAATCCTGGTCCTTGAGCCCTGCCTATGCAGGCAATTGGTCCACCAAGCTATCTCATTGGCCCCATCTCTCTAATTTCAATGCATAGGAAATTTCAAAGGACATCACAGTATAGCAATGTTTGGTGGATATTTGAGTAACATCATCTATCATATACATAAAGAGAGAAGTAGAAGTCACAAATTTTTTAATTTTTGATTCATTTTAATGAGAAAAAAATAAAATAGCAATGAAACAGTTTCAGAACAGGTTAGTAAGACAGTAATAATAATTAATACATTGCATATTATTGTCTTCATAGTAGTTATCAGAAGACAAGATAGAAGTTATAAATTTTAATTATACTAAAAATATGACGAATAACAATGGAAAACATGTAAAGTTAGTCACATAAGATACAAGAAAAATGCAGTAAATGTTTAAATTTTAAAATGTAGTGCATTAAAAGAAATATTGCCATTAACTGTCCTTGAGACACTCCCCCCTGAGCTGGGTATCTACTGTAAGGTCATGATTTCCATTCCCAGTACCAAGAGATATAGGCATTAACTCTCCCTCACTTCAAGCACACTTCCGGCCACTTTCTGAAGCAATTATGAAAGTCCTCTTTCATAAGTGTCTTTACTTGTGCTGCCATGGTTGCTTTCATGTCCTCAACCAACTCTAAAGAATTTAATTTTCACAGTCATTTTTATTTTTAGGAAGATGTACAAGTCACTCAGTGCTAGATCCAGTAAGGTGGATGAGGACACTTCGTAGCATTGGATGGCACTTGGCAGCAGCATTGTAAGTATTTTTGATCACACTTCATAAAGACACAAAAGAATAAGACTTCCAGAATGACTTGAGTAGATAACTACAACAATAGGATAACTATGTTTGAAATGAAGGAGAGTACACTGAGAGAGGTTAATGACGATGTGTCTCTTATTAGGATAATACTTAATTTACATACTTATGGTATATTTTGATAACACCTTGTATGTACTAGTTACTCTTCTCAGGTCTCCACCTTTAATTTCCATAAACCATTTCAAGGGACTGACATCATTACTAACAGTAGTTCATTTCAAAGATTATTAAAATGAGGCATTGGAATAATAAGTGATTGTTCCAAGTTCTCTCCAATATTACAGTAGCCTGAGATGTACCACATCAAGGACTCACATGCTGTATATCCATTCACTGGATTATCAGCTCTAATAAGCAAATGAAAGACCAAGACTGAACTTGGTTTAAAAAATACTGAAATCCAATTAAGCAACACCCACGTTTCTTGATACAAGTGGACCATGCCAGTGATATCATCTTTAAGTTGCCTGAAGTTCTCCAGGTTTGGAGAACCCTAACCAATCATGATCCTATGCACATTAATATATCAGGAACTGAGTGAATAAAAGATTTGCTATATCCTACTATCTTCTTATTCTGCTCAAAAATACCTACATTTGTTTTATATTTCATGTGTCAGATACCTAAGAGCATCTCTATATATCTATTAATTCTCAAAAGAAGTATTTCCTCATGAGTAATGCTTACTTATTAAATATTTCAGTCTCTATTCTTCCACCTTGATTCTTACTTCGGTTTCTTTCCAACTCTTTGTGAAGTTCTAAACTCTTAAGAAGGAAGCATTATTCTAACTTTCTGACTTGCTGGCACTGTATTACAGGGAAACACAATGTAGCCTGCGGGTAGCCTCTCCACTTTTGCTTGTAACAGACCATAATTTAAAAAAATAAATCCCCATCTGTCCTCACTGCTCCACATTATTGAAAGGAGCTGAAGACAACTTGAATCATGGCACATACTCTGTTTCCAAGCCAAAAAAAACTCTGTGTGTGTGTGTGTGTACGTGTGTGTGTGTACGCACATGGGCACAGGTAAAGCCAATCATATATATGTGCACACACATTTCCTTTTTTTAGCCCTTGATTGTGGCTTTCTGTTAAGTGAAATGACATCTAAAAGTGTGTATATTACGAACATAGCTAAAGTTATGTTTAGTGTTAGAAGCTAAACTGTCCCCAAAGCTCCACCACATGGATTCACCATGAAATCCCAGATTTTCTTGAGGAACAAAAGAAAAGCTTGAATGTATAATATTTTAGATCTTTTCCTTGAAATCAGCTGCTAGATTTTCCTCTTCTCCGGGGAAACAGATGTATTTAATAATCAAAGGGGGAAAGAGATATTCAATGTTTTTACTTTTTGGACCTACGGAATATTTTCTAGTCTCTTTGTTCTTTTCATGGAGCTTTCTGTCACTAACTTGGGTTTGTGAGTAAACAGGGTGCATTCATTACTGCAGATTTCCTATGATTAAAGTGAATACAATATTGAGGATTTAAACTTTCATCCTTTTGAACACGTTTAGTCTCCAATATGTTAAATTTTTCCCCTTAGAATATACCTATACTTTCTCTGATCTGCGCTGAAATAACTAAATACAGCCATAGGGGAAGCAAGACTGTGTTTGGAGTACTGTGTTACGGCACAAGATTTCTCAAGACTAGCACTGCTGCCATTTTGAATCATTTCATTATTTATCGTGGGCACGAGTATCTTCAGTGTAGGATGGTTACTGATATCCCTGGCCTCTGTTCACCAGACATGAAAAACGCTTCACCCCAGTGTGACAAAGATGTCTCCACACCACACCAAGAATCATCAGGGGGTGCAAAATTGCTCCCAGTTGAGTGTTACTGCTCTAGAGGGAAAAAATCAAATGTCACCTATGTCTGACAAGTACCTGCCTATGCCAAGAACCTAACCCACATTCTCTAACTCTACTCTTCCCAAAGCACCCTAAGATAGGCAGTAATGTGCCTGCTTCACAGAGGAAGAGAATTATATTCAGGGAATACAGCAGCATGCAAATAAACTCATCATTCCCGACAAGGAAAGGTGAGTCTCACTCTAAAGCTTTTTCTACTCCTTCCTCTAATTTCTGCCACCTGAAGCACTGACCTACTGCTTTATCATAGGTGTCTCCTCATCCCGGTGACTTTACCCCCTTCTCTTCCTGCCAACTTACACTAAGAGACAGCCACCTAATTGCTAATCAATTTTGCTGTAATTTTACCTCTTTCTCAGTCAAGAATATATCTCAGTCTTCTTAAAATGTTAAAATGAAACATAAGCCCTACATTTTAAATATGCAAAAATGTATAGATAGGCTTAGAATTTATATTTATTTAAAAATCAAAGTTTTATAAATTTAAGGCTGTGATTATAACAACAAATTGGAGTAAATTAATTATAAACCAGATTTTACTAACTTTTAGTTCACAGCTCTCACTTGCCCCCTCTTAATCTTCTTATGCAGAGTCCTTACCCCTGAGGGACCCCTATTTAGTACTGGGCCAAGAGGAGATCAGTGGGAGAAAACTTTGTCATTGAAAGGTTTCTAAGAACGCTATTGAAGCAGGTTGTGAAAATTGAGGTCAGTAACTTCCTACTTTCTACTGGCTTCAAACTTAAGGTTTTCTCCATCTAAGCAATCACCAATATGATTTCACCAGAACTTCAGACTGATCTACAGGATATCAATCCATGTTTTTGAAAAAAAAAAATCTTAGATAAGTGTTTTGAGTAATGATTAAAAGCAACAATGATAAACATAGCCCTTCCCTTTGGGCTATGTGTAAATTTAAGAATATGTACTGTACTGTGTTTCCCCCACTTATTTGGCCCACACTGTGGAACAGTTAGTGTCTTGAGAAATATTTTCTAAAATATTGCACTTTTTCTCCTCTAAAGAAATTGTTATTTGTCCTCAATAAAATCCTCTAGGGCCTCTGTTTCTAATTTTTCCAGCTATTTTAGAGCCATTTCCTGTGCTTGCTCCATTTGATCAAGTATTTTAAATAAGAACACCTAAATCATTTTGTAGATACCGTTGTGTGAAGAATGTGACTTCCCTAATTTCTCTTTGAATGAGTTTGTTGTTTGTATACAAAAATCTATTGGGTTTTGCATGTTGACTTTGTATCCAGCTACGTTACTGAATTTTGTTCTTAAATCTAGAAGTGTTTGGGGTCTTCTATGTAGAGTATCATGTCATCTAAAAATAAAGATCATTCCACTTGTTCCTTTTCTAAACATCACACCACAGTAATATATGTACACCCATGTTTATAGCATGCAGGTTTTCATAGCTAAATCTTGGCAACAACCCAAATGCCCATCAACGGAGGAATGGATAAAAAGGATGTGGTATTTTTATACAATGAAATTAGTCAGCTACAAGGAAAGATAAACTCAAGGATTTATATGTGAATGGATGCAACTAGAAATCATATTCATAAATGAAATAAATTATACCCACATGTATAAACATCGTACTGTCTCCATAGTATAAGAACCTGAAAGAGCAAATAAAATCTGAAAGGTACAATACATACTGTGAAAGGGAAAGAAACTGCTCAAGAGGAAGAAGCAGCCCTGGGTGGGATGGGGGAAAGTTCTGAGAAAAGAGAGAAAGAAGATATGTATATATCACTGAAATGAAAATAACAAAGGTAATTGTACTACTAATTTCTATTAGTTCATTGAAAGGAATAGTTAATGCTTAATTTTTTATCTGTTTTGTATGTCTATGTCTGATAATCCAAACAACTACTCTGAAGATAACAGCATGCAGTATAACAAACATTGTTGATTTCCTGTCATCTTGTTCTGAAACTATATCATTTATAATTTTTTTTTACTTTTTTATTCTCTTTAAAATAAAAAGAACACCTAAGTCACTTTTGGCCTATCCACAATTTGTAGAACCTTAGAAAAATCAGATATAAAGTATATAGTTTATCATTTTCAGAAAAGCAAGCAACACAATATTCACAATATTCCTGTTCTAAGCAGGAAAGCTTGCTGTCATCTTTTGCATGTTCAGTTGACGGTTTCTCTAACAGAAACACCCCTGTCGACTCAGAACACATGGATAAATATAGTATCTGTGCAAACTCATCTTTGGACAGAGCATATATGCTACCAAAGCTATCTTGCCTCATGAAGAGATACAGAGATTAATTCTTCACACATTCAAATCATTTAGTGATCACTGCTGCTGCTGTTTATATTGCATCTTCATTGATGTGAATGATAAGCCCTTATGAAGGCATGAACCGAGAATTTGGAGATCAACCAACACATTTCTATTTGTAAGGGTAAAGAGAGAGTAGCTACACTTACACTTTGTCCAAGCATTTAGTGTTTAGGTAGCATGAATAAGAATCACCAGGTTTGCTGACACCGGGTTAGCAAAACTCACCCTTCTTCACATTAGGAGAGGGATGTACTCCGTGATGACTCTGGACCACCCACCCAGGTCAACACCTTCCTCCTCCCTGGCTGAACAAGGGAACAAGAGCTGGTGAATAATTATTTCTTGATTGCAGGAAAAGACTTTTAATAACAATAATAATAAAAGCTCAGCTCTCTTGGGCTAGGTCAATGTTGTTTCTACCTCATCTTATCACTGTGGCTGGATGGTTATCCACTCCGATTGGAATAACATACGTGGATGGGCAGGGAACTACTTTAAAAAAGTAGATTATATGCCTGAGAAAATTATTGCTTGAATTATTACTTGATCCAGTAATAGTACAACTACTATGATATTGTATTTTTTTTCTTTCTTTCTTTATGGTCAGGCCTTGTAATGCGTTCGGTACATACTTTTAAATTTCTCGTGGCTTTAATCCTCCTTAATCCTCTCAAGGCTCGGATGATTTCATGTGGATCCAGCTGTGTAGATGGCGAAAACATAGAAGCAAAGCACTTAAGCACTCTTTAATATCAAAGGGCCAGTAAGTGGCTAAGATAAGATCTGAATCCAGGCAGCATAACTTTGAAGCACATGCCCTCAAGCACTATTTCATCCCACTAAGTAATTATATGTTGCTCATAAATTTAGTGGCCACAGTAAAATGGGATAGAATGACTTTGTTCTCTAATGAGAAAATCTGTGAAAAATGAAAGTCAGGTCTATTTAGAAGAAACCTATAGAACACAAGAAGACACAAAAAGAGATATGAGCAGTAGAATTTGAGCTGATTTTGAAATAAAGATTAAGTTCGGAAAGGAAGTATGATGAGCACATTTGTGGTAGTGCTCTGTTCTAGACTCTGCTTGCTGCTGGTCAGCTCATTGCCATATCCTTGACACCTGCTATTAAACATAATAATAATATAAAAATAACTGAATGTGTTCTGATTGCTTCCCACAGCTCTTGGGCTTCACCTCTACAGCGAGACTATAAAAATAATTTCATACTTAAGGGTGGTCTGTATTGCAATTCAAAAATTATGCTTACAAAAATAAACCTTCTATCTCCAACATGCCAATACTGACTTCGTTGCAACTTGATGTCAACTCTTAATTCTTCAGCCATTTACCACACCCTTTCCTCCAGATGTGTTTTCTATTATTGTCTCTTTTCACTGAGTAAGCAGGTCTCACTCTCTCATCCATCCATCTTCTTCTTGACTCTAACTCTTCCTTGAAAAAAGAAATTTGTGTCATTTCTCCTCTCTCCCACATGTGTGGACTTCTGAATGGAATTGTATGTAAACACTGTTTCAAAGTTCTACCCTTTCTTTCATACCTTAAAGCTCCACAAGCATGTATTTCTCATTCCAATGAAATCATGTGATCCAAAGTGACCAAAGGCTTTCTAATTGATATAGCCAATGGACTTTTTACTATTTTCAACTCTTCTCATAGTTCTTCTATTGTGAGACTAGTTTTCCTTTCTATTTTCCATAGGTTTTCTACTACACTCACTCTCCAAATTCCAGACAGTCCTAGGAATGTGCACATCACACATTGCCCTAGGCCTTAAGCAAAGCTTCTAAAATCTATACCTCACCTTAAATTTCTACCAACATACCATGCTATACTTGAATATTCATTACCTGCTGCATATATGCAGATGGACTTTTGAAAATTCTATTTTTCCTACATTTTTTTTGCAGTTCTATCTCTCTGATAACTATAACTAGAAATCTAGTACTTCCTCTTGCTACTTGTTATGTTAGTCAACTTTTGTCGTTATGTTAGTTATTTTTCTCATTGCTGACCCAAAATTGCATCACACAAGTTTAAAGGAGGAAAGGTTTACATAGCTCTCAGTTTGTAGAGATTTCATCCCACAATCAACTGGCCTTCAAGGCAGGGTGACACAAGGAAGAGGACCACAGTTCATGGTGGCAGAAGTCAAGAAAAGCAGGGAGAGAGAGACAAGGAGAAAGACAAGACTCTTTCTGACCTTGACATTGCGTGCAGCATACCCACCCTAGGGCAAGTGCAGCACTCACACCCTTACCCCAAGCACTCTTAATCTGAGAATTGCACTACAAATCAAGCACACTCTGGGTTCAGACACCTCCAAAAAGCCCTATGACCACTTGAGACTTTGGGAACATCAAGACATAAACCACAGTGGTCAAGGCAACAGAATATCTAAAGCAAATCAACTTAAAGGAGGAAAAGTGTATTTTGGTTCATGGGTTTCAGCACATGGTCACTGGGGTCCAATGTGTCTGGGACTGTATCATAACCAAACAACGTAACAGAGAACCAGTGGCAAAGAGGGGTTCATCTCACAGAGGAGGCTGGGGGGCAGAAACACAGCGATCCAGAAAAGAAAAGTCTGGGGTAAAGATACAGTCCATAAGGGAACACTTCAATAAGCCACTCCCTTCAATTAGATTCCCTCTCCTAAACTTCCATCACTTCCCAATAATGCCATCAAAACATAAAACTATTAATAGACTGACCCACTAATAAAATTAAAGCCCTATAATCCAATCACCTTCCAAAATCCCCCTTGCAAATACTGCAGCACTGGAGACCCAGGCTTTCACACATGAGGCCGTAGGAGACATGCTATATTCAGATTATAAAACTTATCTCTTACTTTTCTACACTTCAGTGAACTGATCTTGATGATCGTATTTCGTATTTCCTATGCCTTTCTCTGAGTTTCATCTTCTTTGCCATCTTAACTTCCATTGCTTTTGTTGACCAAGTCATTTTTCTTCTAGGATACAAATTGCTGTTCACTTCCAGGCAAGCTCCTCCTTTCTCCCCGTCAGGTGAGACTCATCTGTCTACTCAGAGAATGTGAGAGGGCTCTCTAACATGCCTGGACTTTTTTTGTAATGTATTTGGTCGTTACAGGGTCTCACTATGCAGCTCAGACCCATAGTGATCCTCCCTCTTTCAGCCTCCCCAACGCTGGGATTATAGGCATGGACCATCATGCTCCAGACTCTGGCTGGCTCAGCCCACCCTGGGGGCGGGGCTGCCACAGCATGTGATGCTGGGATCAAGCTGCAATCCTTGAGCTTGCCTAAATTTGCCTAAGCAGGTGCTTTAGTCTGCTAAGCTATCTCACTGGCCCCCACCTGCCTGGATTTTTAACTGGCTCCAAGCTTTGTTCAAAATGCAAGTAGAAATTATGGAAAGACTTCAGGTATAAATAAAAATTAACTTTTATTCTTAACACTCAGACCTTACACTCTACTAACTGAAGATGCACAGTGATGTTTTCATTTCCAGGTCTGTGATATTTATTCTATTTTTATCCCTCAAGTTTTACTCTTTGTTCTTCTATTACTCAAAATGATGAAATTCCCATGCCTTTTGACTGTGGTGGGTTCAGCCTATGGAGAACTCTAGAGGATCACAGGGTTGGTACAAAAAAAGGTGAGAATATTTACATTTCAGGTTTCTTCCTCCCAGGTCATGGGTTGGCAATAGCCATTCTCTAATGAAAACAAAATTCCTCTTTAATCCACAGCTATAGATCTTGCTCTGTTTAAGTGCTTGTTCTTTTTTTCTTGTCCCTTTAATACTAAGGGCAGTGACAACTTAGAGATTTTTCTTGACCTGGGGAGTCTTCATCATCCTTTCTTGGTTTTCCTTAACTTCACATTTAAGTTTACAAATGGCCCCTTCATTAAAATATCTTTAATGGCCTCTATTAAGTTTGCTACATGCTGAGACCCTTACCTATTCAACATCCTTAACTAAAACGTAGTTGCCACTTACTGCTCCCTGCTTCTATTTCCCTGGTTGAAAATGTTTATCCTTGAGATTCACGCTAACATGAGGATCAAAACAAGGTTATTTGACATACAAGTCAAATATCTTCTTATATCTCTCTAATCCTATTTATCACTCATTTAAATGACCTACATCCTCTACGAAAAGATTAAATTAAGTAACAGTGTTATAGTTTATGTCAAGATATCCCTCCAAAAACGCATGTGCTCATAAACAGGACTTTGGGGAGCTGATTGGATCACAGAAGCACTATCCTCCCAGTCAGATCAGTCCACTGGTGAGTTCATAGCTATATGTGCTATTTAGGTAGGGCAACCTGCTCAGAGGAGGTGAGTCATTAGGTTGTGGCCTAGAAAGTCCATCTCCCTCCCCTGAGCCTCCTTTCACTCTTTGCTTCCCACTCACCATGAGATGAGCAAATTCCTCATCACGCCCACACTGTCCAACATTGGTATCGGCTGACTTTAAACTGGAATGTCAGCCAAAATCAATCTCTCCTTCTTCAAGCTGTGGGAGTCAGACTTTGTGTCTCAATGACAAGAAGGTTACGTATAACTAGGTGAGGTTACATAAAAGTAATATTTTTTGTTATATACTGTTTATCTAACTATCTCATACATAGTAAGTTCTGTGAATTATTGGAAATGTTTCGATCAAATTCCCAGATTGCTATGACTTGGTGGCTATGGTTCTATGCAGTTTTTGCTCAGAGTACATTAGCTGGAAGGTAGGTTAGTCTTCATGACCAAGGTGGTGAAACTCAGAGACTGAATGCCCAAACTGGAGCCCGAAACCCGCTCACCTACTTGTTGCCAACTGCCAACACTGCAATTAAACTTGAATGCTGAGGTTTCAGTTTAGATAAAATAAGTTGTACGTTAATGTCTTTTGTCTTAAAAGAAAAACACAATAAGCATGTCATAGGTTTGCCACCTCTGCTCTATGATAATGACATTCATCCTTAACACCAAAACAACCACTGGAAGGCTTAAAGAGATATTAGTAATTTATATATTGGTATGAATCAATTTAATGACAATCCCTGTTAAACATTGATAGTGATAAATTCTATATTAAGAAATAATTATTTAGTGTCATTAAGCACTTGAAAGTTTACATACAGCATAGTACAATGTATTACTCATGGTCCAGCAATTAATAATGAACCCATATTTCTCATTAATGGCATAAAAGATTTCAAGAAGTCACAAGTCCCCTTAAGCAAAGGGTTTGAACTTAGAGAAATCTGCTAGCTGATTAAATCTCTTTTAGAAAACATTACCTGGAATTGATGTAGTTAAAAAGTCTTTATTTTTTTCTAATCTTCAATTTGGAGTCTTCTTTTCTTTTCTTTTTTCCCTTTTCTTTTTGTTTTTTTAGGGATGAAGACATAGCTCAATGGCATAAGCACCTGCCTGGCAAGTGCAAAGTCCTGAGTTTGACTCCCAGTACAAAAAAGTAAAAAAACAGATTACAATCTTGCTTTTTGCCTTTTTACTTTACTTGCTGGTTGTTAATAAAACATGAAGTTTTTGTTCTTTCTATTATAATTTTCAAAGTCCAATCTATCAATCAGCTGATCTGCCAGCAGTTTTACTTTTCTTTCAGGGTCTCACTATGCAACTCAGACTTATAGTGACCCTCCTGTTTTCAGCCTCCCTAGCTTTGGGATTACAGGTGTGCGCCACCACATCCAGACTGTATCGCTGGCTCAGTGCACCTGGGGGCAGGGCCAGAACGGCATGTGGTGCCACTGATCAAACCCTGGCCCCCGTGCTTAGCTAAGCAAGTGCTTACTCCACTGAGCTGTCTTGCCAGCCTTTAGTTTTACTTTTTGAAGGAGAGAAAAAGTGAGGAGATAAGAGATACACAGTCTTCCTGTTCACCACCCAAAATAGGTTTCTTGTTTTAACCTCAAATTTACCTTTAACTTTACATAGTACAATTTTTGGCCATTATAAGATGCAGCCTACCAACCCAGTGTAATAAATACTAATCAAGAACATAACATAATGGGCCAGGGAGATGGCTCGGTGGAACAAGCGCTTCCCTGTGAAGTGCAAGGACCTGAGTTCAATCCCCAGTTCTGGGAAAAAAAAAAAGAGCATAACATAACATGGGATGTAGAATGAATAAGAAGAGGGAGTTGCCCATACCAACACTCAATTTAATCATCTCTCTTGATATCTAACTCCTGGACTACAGAATATACTTGCTGAAATCAAGTATACAGTAAAGCATTATCATAAAATAATACAGCAAGCATTATCATAAAAAGAGGAAAATGGATGAAGTATTCAGAATCAATGTAAAAAGTCTTTTTTAAAAAGATCCTTCAGGAAAAGCAACTAGCCAGATAAATAAATACCCCCACCCTTAGGGTAGTGCACTCATTACAAGAGCACAAGAAATATTCCACATACCTGAGGGATACAAATCAGGGTCAGAAAATTTCCTGACCTGAAGCAACTTCATGGTGCTGTATAAGCCATTCTGTTGAACTTCTGTGTGACCTTTGTTCTCTGTCATGGAATACCACGTGCGCACTTTATAAGTTGGACTTGTTTGTATGTAGGCTTTAAAGTTCATATAAAGATTACACTAAAGAATATAAATATTCAGCTTCACTGATGTTGTATTATTACAATATTATAGTTTGGTCACAGAAATTTCAGAGAATCATCATCCATTAAAAGTACTTTAAAGAGAAAGATGGAGGGAACTGACAGATAATTGGAATACAAAGGAAGGAAAAGCTCTGTCTTGGAAGGAAACCACCAAAGCAGCTTTTAGAAAAGATACTGGCTTTTTTGTCTGTGCTGCAGACATTTTTAACTTACTGAAGAGCACAACTGTCTGTGTAGAAGCTAAAATATCAGCAGCTCTGAATGACAATAAAGGCACAATTGCGAAGGGCATTAGAATGGGAACCACTTGAAGCAAGTGGCAAAGGGAAATCAATCAGCATTATTTTTTGCTTCTCCTGGAGAGCTAGCAAGGCCATGCATAAAGACTATGGCAAAAAAATTTGCCTTTGAAAAATCTCACTATAATTATCTGTCTAATGGCATAGTGTAACTCCCATTCAAGGAAAGGGCAACATCACCTCTGGGTGTCAGGTCCTCTGTTGCATGATGACTATTAATCACTATAATGGCTGTGATACCACTGTGCACCTGTCTAGTGCTTTGCCTTTTCTGCTGCGCATTCCCAGACACGACCTCACGGGGAAGCACTATGGCAGAGTGGGAGGAGAAGGACACAATGTGTGGCAGGCTGTGATTCCAATTCCAACTCGGCCACACAAGCTTCAGTAACCCTAAGCAAATAGCATAACATTCTTACAGTTTTCTATCTGGAAAATGAGGATAACGATACTAATTATAATGAGTTGCAGTGAAGGTTATAGATAAGGAAGTTTCCGTGAGGAGCCTATGACATAAAGACTTGACAAAGAACAATCATTGCTTTAACCAGCATCGTCAGAACTTCTAAGTTAAACAGGGCATACAGATGATGATTAGAAATAAAAATGAGAAAATGGGCACAAAGGGAATGACAGTTACCTAAGATAACACAGCCTGTTAATAAAAATATTAGACTTCCATGGCCTAATATTAAATTCTTATTTACTATACTGGTTTTGGGGGGAGGTTTTTGCCTGTTTTCTGGTACTGGGAATTGAATCTTGACTTATCTTCACACTAAACTACCTCACCAGCCTTTTTTTTAATCTTTTTAAATTGAGATAGAATCTTACTAAATCACATGTATGGGTCTCACTAAACATTGTTTCTCCTGCCTCAGGTTCCCCAAATGCTGAGATCACAGGTTACCACCATGCTGACTAGTGAACCAGTATCATCATTAATCTTCGTAGTACTGTAGATTGCGCCAAAGGCTTTTACACTGTGCAGCTTCCCCAGTTCCTTCCTTTTCTGAGGCACAGTCTTGAGAAGTTGCTAAATTGCCCAGGCTGGGATCAAACTTGCAATCCTCCTGCCTCAGCCTCCCACAGTAAACCAGTATCTTAAATACTCATTTTTATTGGGAGAGTACTGACAATAAGGATAGTTCTTAAAGAATAATAGGGACATAGAAAGCATTTCTTTGACATTTCATTTGACATAGTAGAAATACTACATATTTCAAAACAGTTCCAATTTTCTTGTATTAGTATACCTTATATCCTAATGATGACCTTAGGAAAATAGACATCCTGTATCTGTATAAATAATTCTGATGCACACTGAAATCAAAATTTAAAAAATGGAAGATGGAGTCAGGCTAGGTTTAAACCTTTGATTCATCTGGAGAATTTTTGAATGGAAAAGTTAGATCTGTATTCTTTGCCATATATGCTGCGTAAAATTAAGCAAGGTAGTATATTCTAGAAATACACATCTTGAGAAGCTTCAGGCCACTCACTGTACTTTCCTTCAATTAAATATCCTTTTCTGTTGTCTAGTAATATTAGTACACTGCATAACTGAAATTGCAAACGCAGGTAATAGGGTGAGATAGGAGGTTGAGAGGAAGCAACTGAGGATCTTGTTAAATTGCCAATTTAGGTAATCCACAGATGGCAAATCATTATTTTGTTACCTTATAGAGCAGTAGGGCTTATAGAACAAAAGATCTTTAAAACAGCAGGATTGATGCTCTAAGTTGTGAGAATGTGTATCAATAAAGGTCAGTGTGACAATGTGATCTATTCAAATATGGTGCTAGTGCAAGCAGTTTCTACATTCTGGAATAAATGGACTGTATTTTTATTTGTCTTTGGCTCCCTCATAGAAATCTTGTTTGCAATGTTTCCTTGTACGGATGAAAGGAATCAATTTATTTACCTCTCATGATCATGTCTAACTGGTAAGAAAAGACAGGGATCTCCAGAAAAGTGTTCAACTAGTTAATAAAATAGTTCATGGACTAAGTGTTTCTTCTGCTAAGTCAAAAGCGAAGACAGTACACAACCAAAATAAAGATGCTGAAAGAAAATGGGGCTGGATGAACTTAATACAACTCTACCATGTAGATAGAAATTAATGCTGGAAAAATATAGCCATTTATTAATATCTTGCAGAATAAAATATTAAAAGTAACACAAATAGGCCTTTACCTTAATGTCCTGTACATAATACACCATTAAGACACTATAGCTAGCAAAGTTGCAAAAGTTCTAAAAATCATTATTTCCCCAAAAAGGGGACCCCACTGGTATATTTTACATAATATGACATATAGAATATGAAGCAAATACAATTTGCTTAGATATTCTAATTTTTACAAGTAATGTTTTTATTACATATAGATGTGTTATGGTTTATATCTAAAATGTTAGTGTGCCTGCAAGCAGGCGCAGGGGTCAGCGATTCGATCCCAAGCCTGCTGTGTTGACCCCAGCCCCCGGGCACGCTAAGATAGCAGTTGAGTCTGGGCATGGTGGCACACACCTATAATCCCAGCTTTTGGGAGGTTGTAAACAGGCGGATCACTACCAGTCCGATCTAGTAGTGAGACCCTGAACACCCTGTAGACCCTTCCCTAAAATACAAAAAAAAAAAAAAAAAAGAAAAAAAAATCTAAAATGTTTCCCAAAAGTCTCATGTGTTCAGAGATGGCACTTTTGAAGGTGACTGCATTGAGCCAAAGGCTTTTACACTGTGTATCATGAAGGGGCTTCACTCAATAAATTTTAATCCACTGATGAGGTCACGCTGACTGCACTATTAAGAGGCAAGGCCTAGTTGTAGGAAGTGGGTGACTGTGGGCATTCTAAAAGGCTGTGTGCTTGTCCCCAGCCCCTCCCTTCTCTTCCTCCTGCTGCCAGCCGTGGACTGAGAGCAGTTGTCCTCCACCACCGTTTTCCACCATGGTGTCTCTGCCTTAGAACGAGCTGACTACAGACTAAACCCTCTGCAACCATGAGGCAAAGGCTCTTCCTCCTCCTTCAAGTCGTTAGTGTTGTATCCCACTGAAGGAAACTGACACACACAGAGGGATTTTGAATCCTTACATTTGCAAAAGATTTTGCAAACTTGCCTTTTCAATAAATTGGAAAAAGTTCTACACATGACAACTAACTGCACCTTCTGAGTTTATTAGCTATACTATGACATGATGAGTGATTATGCCGCCAAATGAGAGTCTAAGTTATATCTTTAGAAAATAGGATTCTTTTTCTCTTCCTTTCACCAATCAATTTTTAAAATTTTAAAAATCAATTTTTAGGTAAAATTTACATAAAAAATCCATCAGGTGGGGACACAGAGGAAAGTGATCCATGATTTATAATGCACCTGAGGAGAGTCACATGAAGAGAAAACACTCTCTCAGGCTTTCACAAAGAGCAAATTGGTCAAGCAATGGCCATGACTCATCCACTGACAAAGGTCTACAAACTGCAGTACAAGGTTTCAGCCTAAATCCTGAGGGGATTTCACTGGCCTTGTTAGATACAAAAGTTACATTTCTTGTTATATAGGTCTTGCTTTATCTTGGTCTTAATCATCCAGCAGAAAAGTATAATAACGAGGTATGAAAAGTAAAGCCTTATTAATATGCTGAGCTGTAAAAGGCTGAAGTCAACAACTTCTGACACAGCCAGCCCTATGGGTAACCCACTACTATCATGTACTACTGGACTATATTGGATTATTTTGCTGTATTTATGCACCTACAATATTTAAATGGCAATGAAATAACCATCTCTGACAAAACTAAACAAAAATAGGAGATATAAATGGAGGACCATTTTGTAGCATTAGGATAGATATACAGCTACTTTGTCTTAATTCAATGAGAAGAAAGATCTGTACTAATAGTGTTTGGACAGGATATCGCGTCTGCATCTTGTACTACGAATAACCACTATGAAGACAACAGTATGCAATGTATTAATTATTGTAACTGTCCTACTAACCTGTTTTGAAACTGTCTCATTGTTATTTGTTTCTCAATAAAATT
>NW_004524587.1:24495378-24500928 GCF_000260255.1 Octodon degus
TATGTAGTCTCATGTATTAGTTGATCTTAGTGCTTGCACATAAAATCACATAAATCACATACACATAGAGTTTAATTTAGGGATGGGATTTTTGCTGCACTGTAGTCTCTCCCATTCTTATCCTTACCTCAATTTTTATCTGTTCATTCTAACAACTACTGAGATTAATCTTCAACAGATTAAAAATTTCTTTTTGGATATAAGATCATAGCTTCTTTGTGCATTTCCCACAATATGCAGGGCTCTGTCATAGGCAGTCAACTTAAAAAAGAACTCTATGACAAAATTAAAGATTCTAAGGCCCAAAGTTTTATTTACATTATTATGGGATCATAGAACTGAGCATTTTCTTATAAACAAGTCCAGTTTATATATCTTATGATAGTGACATAACTCATTGATTTGCACAAATTCACAGAACCAAGTGACAGAATTACTTGTGTCAACAAACATTAAGCAAGTCTCTAGTGTGTACAGAAGACTAAGATAAGGAAGATCTCCTGTTATTAAACACAGTACTCTTTTCAAAATACCTTGAAACCCATTTTAAATTACTCTTATTGGAACATAAGCTCCGGTAGAGAAAATTTTTTTTTCTTTTCAGCTCTGTACTACTTATACAAACTGAGTGATATCTGTCATCTGAATATTTGATGAATATTTGAAGAATAAATTAGTGAATTATCAATTTTCAGACTACTTCAATATTGTTTGATGATTTGCAAGGTACTTAAGAATCTTTCCAGATCATCTTTGGTAATGACAGTCACTGTTGACTCTTCAAATGTGTCAGAATTCTGCTCAGGCAGAGTTTTCTATCTCGTAAAAGTAGCATATGTTTAAGAAAGGTCTCAATTCTTTGCACTCTATGACTGCATTCAATAAAACAAGATTTGATTCCTTCTTTTTTTAGAAAACATTGGTGTTTGGGTGAATTTTTCTGCATTTCGTCCCCTTGTTTGGATACCACAGGGACACAGCCAGAACCTATAATTGGCCTTGCTATCACCAAGCTCTCACTTACCCAATGAAACATCAGCTTCATAAAAGCAAGTCTGCTTTTCATGTTCACAGTAGTGTGTTGCATTTTCTAAAATGAGGCTCTTCCAAGCCATTATCAATGAGAAATAATAAAAGGCCTGTGGGCACCAGGTTTACATCGCTTCTTTTTAAGGCTTTTTACAAAGGCATACTTGGGAATGCTGTTTTTCAAAATTCTGTCCTGACAAGTTAAGTACTGGAAGTTCTTTGTTGAAAGGAAAACCTTTCATCTTTTTCCTCTTTTTCTTTTTCTTCTTTTTCTATTTAGGAAGGTTTCCTTCCTATGAGACAGCCTTCTTTGGTCTGCAACACGCCTGTTGTACAGCAGGAAGATAGTTGCGGGTGCTCTCATGCTAACTACTTTATTCTGAGCATAGGAGAATGGTTAGTAGTACAACCCGCGTGGCTCTGACAATACGGTTCAGTCTTGGTGTTTCAGTAATATGTACTCATTTCCCACAAATACTTTCAAGGTGGTTAAAACATGCAAAGAGCCTATGTAGAAGGCCATGACGACATGCCATCCCTCATAATTAAGATACCTGTGCAGTGGAAACCACCTACACTGCCTGCCTTCTGCCTCCCAAACCCTGTACTAACATCAAATAATTTAACACTCAGAACATTGTACATATCCTGGACATAAAAAGGAATAGCTTTTTAACATCCTTCCCACAAAAAAATGGTAAGGTGATGGATATGTTAATTAGCTTAATTCAATCTTGGGACAATGTATGCACAGATCAGACATATTGCACCCTAAAAATACACACAATTGTTACTTGTCAATTCTTTTTTTTTATTTTAGTGAAGGGTCTACAGGATGTTCAGGGTCTCACTACTAGATCAAACTCATAGTGTTCCGCCTGTTTATAGCCTCCCAAGAGCATGGATTATAGGTGCGTGCCACCATGCCCAGTCTCAGTTGCCATCTCAGCTCACCTCAGGGGTGAGGCCGGCACAGCAGTCCCAGGGACCAAATCCCCTGCCCCTGTGCCTGCTTGCAGGGGCCTTAATCCACTAAGCTAGTTGGCCAGCCCTAATTCAAATGTTTAACAAATAAATGGAAATTGGTAAAATAAAATAATTTACAAAGTCACAAAGATGCTGATTTCCAACTGGCTTTCTTTTTCTTTGGCCTACAGTTCTCATGTTCTGTCAACATAATAGATTATTCAAATTTGAGAACCCCAAAGGTTAAATATGGACAAACATCCACAGCTTGCAAGGTAGTTGTGTATCATGGCTTTATACAGCACAGAAAATATATAAGGAAACTTTATGAATCAAATTCAATGAAATATATCAGAGAAAGCACAGAAATAACATTTATACCATAACAATATTTATGAAAACATAAAAAGCAATTATAATGTGTATACATTTATACATAATTAATACCTTGAAATTTTAAAAACTTATCCCATTATTAAACCCCATGGTTTTAGAGGTTTGTAAAGCTACTTTTAAAGGTCTGAATGGGCAAAAATCTATACATATTAGCAAGAAACAGAAACACAACTAGGAATTGTATCCAAGCAACTTCTGGACAATAGTCTTCAGATTATAAAATAAAGAAGCATTTCACTCAGTGATTCTCCAATTGGGTGTCTCAGGGCCCTTCTTTCTATGCCAATACCCCCAAGAACCCAGACAAAAGAACAATGATTCATATTCCTAGTCCTCCCATCCTCACAGACTGTAACAGAGAGGATTGGGTCCATATTAACCATCTAGTATTGAATAAGCATCATTATCATTTCATTCAAGGAAATACAATGAAATGAAGCTATGTTTGGTGACGCTTCTGCCCTAGCATCCACATTGAAAGATAAGAAAACAGATCAAGCACAAATGCCTGGTTTGCTTATTTATTGCCCCTCATTTTGCCTCAGTTATCCCACATGTAAGGTGGCCTTTCACTGTGTCTACCTCTATCACTGCCATTGTCCAGCCTGTGGGATCTCTCTTCCACTTGTGATCCTGGGTGAGTTATTTTCAAATAATGAGTCACAGACTGTTCACATCGACTTTTGCTAAGAATGAAGTGTACGCGTATGCATATACACACACACAAGGGCATAATTTAGGTATGGAGAAACTTAATAATCCCTGCTGTTCATTGTTCACAGCATCAAAGGGAGCCTGCCAGCCACTTCTCTGTGAATGCTCTAGTCTCAGAGCAGGGTCAAGAAGAGCCTCCTTCCCCTGGCTCCCAGCATCAGCTGTCTTATGTTTGACATGTCGTGCTGAGATGCCTTACTTGGCTGGAAGCTCTGCGTTAACTCAGCTCAGTCTGATGAGGCACTTGGAAGAACCAAGTTGAGGCTGTCTTGAAACTGCAAAAAGAGCCAGAGGGTCAATGTAGTCACTTTGTAAAGAATCAACCTGGCTAATGAAGGGACTAGGAGAGTCCAGCTCACTGGGGTAAGGCTGTCTTTTGATCCTGCAGGAGAAAAGAATTAACGCTTTTATTTTACATATGCTTAATGCTGGTGAAATTCCATTTTATTCCATCTTGGAATATAAGAAGTTTTCAGAGAGTATTAAAGGAAATGTAGGAGTCCCCTAGGAAAATAAAACACAAGGGTAAAAGAGAAGTTTGAGAAAGTGTAAGTAGTGAATCCAGGACAGTGAAAAGCATATTTGAGGATATATTGGGGAGGATCAGAAAATTTGTCACTGACTATTATTTTCTCTTAGGAAAAGATATCTACAACACGATGTAATTAGCAATTAAATTAAATACATGCCAAAGTCCAGGCATGGAGGCCTGTAATCCCAGCACTGGGGAGGCTGAAAACAGGAGGACCACTAGGAGCCCAAGCTGCATAGTGAGACTCTGTACCAAATACACAAATTAAAAAATAAATAAGATAGATAGATAGATAGATAGATAGATAGATAGATAGATAGATAGATGCCAAGTACCTGATTTCACAGAGCTCTTATACACTAAGTGACTGATCAGTGGTGGTTATAATTTGGCAACAATAACACTGTTGCTGAAAGAAAGGGCTTTGCTAACACTGTGACAAAATTAATGTTGATAAAGCTTATGTGACTATGTGGAGAGCATTATGTATATTCAATCATTTAATCAACTTACAAACTTAGAAAGCAAATACCGTTGCTATGTCAGATGAAACCATAGAAGAGAGAGATTAAATCCAACTGGAAGCCATGCTGTTATGTTGAGCTGTGGGGGACTCAGGTCAATAATTTCTGACATTGCCAGTTAAAGAAGACCCAATGTTATTATGGGCTACTGGACTCTTTTAGAATATTTTGCTGAGTTTACACACCTATAATATTCAATAACGGAACTTAGAAAAAATGGGGTATACAGATGAATGTCCATTTTGTATCTGTGTATTCAAAGTGGTTGGGATAGATATATAGTTACATTCTGTTAATGAATAGAATGATTTGTTCTAATGGTGTTTGTAAATAGGATCACAAGTCTGCATCTTGTACAGCAATTAACCACTAAGAAGAATATATGCAGTGTATTATTTGTTGAAAAATAAAAAATAAATAAATAAATAAATCCAACTGGAAAGTGGACAGTCAGCATCTGAACCAAATCAATGTGCTCCCGAATCCAGGTTTTAATCACCAGATTCCATAGCCTCTCCAGATCTTGAATGAACAAGATTTCCAGGGGAGGAATATCAATTTGATTTTCTTCAATGAGAAACTATTTTGAAAGAATTAAACTAATAAAATCAGGCCGGGGGGATGGCTCAGTGAAATAAGCGCTTCCCTGGCAAGTGCAAGGGTCTGAGTTCAATCCCTGGCTCTGCTAAATAAATAAATAAATAAAATCATGCAAACATAGAGTAAATATTGAAGAATAGAAAGGATACACATGTCATGGTTATTTAGGTGACTATTTGCAAACAAGACATGAAGCAAAACCAGTGATAAGATAAAAACAAAAAGAAGTTAAGCACAACAAAACAGATGAGATATGAGAGAGATATGAATAAGGTGGAGCTGTGCCCTCACTCCAAGAAAAGGGGGTGGTGAACAGGAAAAAGGGGAACAAATTTAGTTGAGATGGAGGTCATAGAAAGACATTTGATCATAGAAGTAGCTATCAAAATTAGGTTAATGCTTATTTTATATTTTTTATTGTATATTTATTTGTTTATAAGGGTATACAGTGTGTTTAGGGGCTCATTACTAGATTGGACTCGTAGTGATCTGCCTGTTTATAGCCTCCTACGAGCTGGGATTACAGGCATGCTCCACCACGCCCAGTCTCAATTGCCATCTCAGCATGCCCCGGGGGCGGGGCTGGCATGGAAGGCCCAAGGATTGAACCCCTGGCCCCTGTGCCTGCTTGCAGGTGCCTTAATCCACTGAGCTATTTGGCCAGCCCTCTTAAATTTAAAATAAAATTATCGGGGCTGGGGAGATGGCTCAGTGGAATAAGCACTTCCCTAGCAAGCGCAAGGGTCTGAGTTCAATCCCCGGTTCCGCCAAAAAAAATAAATAAATAAA
>NW_004524587.1:24501028-24506040 GCF_000260255.1 Octodon degus
TATGCCCTAAGATGGAGATTGAGACTGGGTGTGGTGGTGCATGCCTGTAATCCCAGCACTTAGAAGGCTGAAAACAGAAGGATCACTCTGGGTCTGATCTACTTAGTGAGACCTTTTAGACCCTGTACCAAATAATTTTTTTTTAAATTCATCAATTTGGCATACAACTTAATAATTATTCAATAGCATTATTGATATATAACTGAAATCCAGTTATCTGTATTTAAGTGTATATTTGGATACATACATGACTCTGAAACTTTGTCACAATCAAGATATGTATATCCTATCACTAACAATTTCTTCATCCCTTTGTAATAATACTTCCAATTTCTCAAAACCATTTCTCTTTTTCCTGATAACCACCAATGTTCTTTCTGTAGCTACAGATAAATTTGTGTTTCTGACATTTGAGATTTTGATTTAAATTTCAGAATGTATGTATCAATTTGTACAAATAAGATACTTCTTGGATTTCTACTAGGTTTCTATTGAATCTGTGAATTAATTTGGGAGAAATTACCATCATCATAACATTAAGCTTTTCAAAACACACACTACATGTAACTCTCCACTTATTTAGGTAACTTTATCTCAGTAATGTTCTGTGATATTCAATGTGATATTCAAACCTGTTGTGAGAGCAATATATTTTTTGCAATTTCATTGAACTTTCTATATTGATGACAATGTCACCTGCCATAAACAATAATTTTAGTTCAACTTTTTCAAATTTTACACTTCTAAAAATTTTCTTGCCTTATTGCACAGGCTAGATCTTTCACAGACTGATAAAAATACATGTTGAGAGAAAACTTTATTTTCTTCCTGAAGAACATATTCATGCCAATATTTCATTCATAATCATAGTCTATTCAGGTCATCCTTCTTTCTTGAATGAACATTGGTAGTTTGAGCCTCTCAAGGAAATCCTTGAGACTAAGTTTATAGTCACAAAGGTATTCACAATATTCCCTTATGGTCTCTTTACTATCTCTAGTGATATGGCTTCTCTTGCTTTTGACACCAGAAATCTTGTGTGTTCTGTTTTCCTGACCAACCTTCCTAGAAGCTTGTTACTTATCTTAACTTACCAGTTTTCGACATTCCTTTCACCATTGCTTTTCTGCTTTCTATTTTACTAACATCTGGTGTTATTTTTATTATTTCCTTTCTATTTCCTGTTTACTTGGGGATTTATTTTGCCTTTCTTTTTCCAGTTTCGTACAGTTGAATGCATAAACATTAACAAAATCTGGTTTTGTCTGCCTACACAAACCTTTAGTCCAATAAACATGCTTTTAATAAACAACCTTCGTTTTTCCTCACAAATATGAAGTTAAATTTTCATATTGCTTTAATTCAAAATAACCTCTACTTCTATCTTTCTTTAAACTATGTGCTTAAAAAATTTCTTTTTTCAGTTTTCAAATAGTTAGAAGCTTTTTAAATAACTTTATGCTCTGGGCAGATCATTTTCATTGTAACCAGAGAATATAATCTCTATGGCTTAATCCAAGCCAAATTTTAAGGCCCTGCTCAAAGATTAAACATGTTCTTTTTTGGGCAATGATCCACATTCTCTTAAAAAGAATATGTGTTCTTCTGTCGTTGGCTAGAGTTTTTATAATTGTCAAATAGGTTGACAGGAGATACTGTTTAGGTTTATATGTTTACTGATTTTTCCATCTGCTTTTTTTTTACCAATTTTTGAAACACAGATATTAATATTTCCAACCACATTATGAGCATATATTTTCCCTAACAATTCTATTATTTTTTGCTTCATGCATTTTGAATCTGTATTAGTAGGTGTATAAGTACATTATTTCTTCTAACGACTGATTCTTCTCCCCTTATTAAATGTCCCTCTCCCCTCTTCTGATAACACTCTTTGTTCTGAAACATGCTTTTTAGCTTGGTATATGTTCCTTTCAACCTTCTTGTTTCTAGGCATTTACTTTAAACCTATTTCTATTTACTATGAGCTTCTTACAGGTAGCATAGTGTTGTCCTTCTTCAACCAATGTGATGATCACAGCTCTTCATAGAAGCTGGGGGAAGGCACTCTTCAAACCATTTCCATGTATCATGGTTATTAACATGGTCTGGCTCATTAATCATCTTATTCTTCATTTTTCTATTTCTTCCATTACTTTCTTCCCTTCTTTTTCTGACTTATTTAAAAAATTTTGAGATTCTATATTAACTCCTTTAGTGTTTCAATAATTAAACTTTGGTGTTGATATTTTGTGGGGACCTTAGAGCTTATAGTATCTGTATTTAACTTCTCACTGTTTACCTTCAAGTCCTTTCATACCACTTCATAGGTAACAGTGACAACACTCTTTTCTCTTTCCCAATTTTTGTGGGTTTTTATCTATATTTTAGTCCAATGTATGTTACAAAGTATACTGTCCTTTTTGCTTTGAAATTTATTATATTAGACTCAGATGATAATAATGTTTTTACCCATATAATTATTATTTCCGCTTGACAGACTTTTTGTATTTTACAGAGCAGATCTACTGTGTGAAAGGCTTTATCTCACATTTATTTTTGAAAATTATTTTATCTTTGTGAGAACTCTAGTTTGACAAAGTTATTTTTTCTTTCTTTTTTTTTCTTTTCTTTCTTTTTTTTTTTTTTTTTTTTTTGGGAAGAGTCTACAGGGTGTTCAGGGTCTCACTACTAGATTGGACTTGTAGTGATCCACCTGTTTGCAGCCTCTCAAGAACTGGGATTACAGGCGTGTGCCAAAATGCCCCATCTCAATTGCTGTGTCAGCACGCCCCGGAGACAGGGCTAGCATGGCAGGTCTGGAGATCGAACCCTGGCCCCTGCACCTGCTTGCAGGAGCTTTAATCCACTGAGCTACTTGGCCAGCCCCCTCTTTTGTTATTTTAAAGATACTAATTTCTTTTTACAATGTTTTGTTCCTATAAAAATATCTTTCAGTTTTGTTACTATTTCTCTGTGTAAAGTATTTCTTTGAGGGGACTGTGGTTTTGTGTTATTTTACTTTTAGTATTTTGTTTTGCTTTATTTTATACTGATTTTTTTGTTTTTGTTTTTCATTAATAGGGAATAAACTGAGAAATATTCTCCAACTAAATTTATTATTTTATTTTGAGACAAGATTTTAAGCTGGCCACCTGATTAGCCTGGCCTCAAACTTGCAATCCCTTCATCTGTCAGGTTGCTGGAATTATAGACATGTGCCACAGGGCTCTCTATATTTTTTCTTACCTGAATGCTTTCTTTAGTGTTTTTCTGCTTTGTCATGGACTTTGAGCAATTCGACTATCACAGACCTTGGTATAGCAGTGTTCACATTCTTTGTGCTTGGGCTTCTTGGTACTATGGCTTTAGACTTTCTATCAAGTTAGGAAAAGATGATAGCTACTATTTCTTTCAAAAAATCTTTTTAAATTTTTTTTTTATCCTTTCTTACTGGAAATCCAAACACTGTGTGTGCCTGTATGTGTGTAGATTTGAAAATTTCCCATAACTCCCTGTTACATTGCCGCTCTTTGTTTTTCTTTAGGCTTCTTTTTTTCTATTTCATTTTGTACAATTTATATTGCAGTGTCTGGGTTCATGAATATATTTTCCTTCATAATTTCTAGTCTTCTCTTACTCCCCTATATTTATTTCAGACATGTAATTTTCATCTCTAAGTATTTTTTATTTCTAGATCACCCATGTATTTTCTTAACATCTTTAATCTTCCCTCTAGTTTCTTGAACATTTGGAATCCAGTTATGGCAATTGTTTGATTGCCCTTGCCACTAATTATGTCCTCTGCCACTAATTATGAATAGAATTTTCCTGTTTTCTGCCTCCTTGTTAACTTTTAATTGGATGTCAATCATTACAAAGTTTACTTTATTCGATGCTGGGTATGTTCTATTTACTGTTAACTATCCTAAAACTTTATTCTGAGATACAGTTAAATTAGTTGAAAGCAGTCTGCTTCATTTGGGTCTTGCTCTACCACAATTTCATCATGCTAAGAGAAAACAGATGAACAATAAATGTCTACCAAGTTGGAGGTTTTAGAAAGTTTTATATGCTGTAAAAGCAAAGACAAGTCCTACAAAGTTTTAGGAACTGGCCATATGAGTAAAGTTTTAGAAATTCAGTGGTTAGGACCATACTGAGATATCCACCCTCTAAAGTAAAGAACACATTACTACACCTTGCTTCTTATGCTGCAAAGCAAGAAGCAGGAGTAGACCACTTGATTTTCTCTCATCCATACCTCAAACTGGAGTTGGGGCCAAAAGGCCTCTACAAGAGGCCCAGGCTCACTGAAAACATATCTTCCCCCTTGGGATATTTGAGCAAGGATATTATACACTGGATGGAGGCTCCTATAGTGAAACGGATGCTATGTCTTTATGAGAAGCCCCAAAGTAGCCAAATCACAATGAAGACCCCTAAGATTCTAGAGCAGGACCATGCTACATGCAGCAAGAAAATATAAGCCTAAGATTCCCCAAATCATTACAGTCATTCTGTTGCTGATCCATAGATGGTGGGATTTTCATATAAACAGCTACAGCTTTTTTCTTTTATTTTTTTAACTCAGACCCTCATACATACTAGGCAAGTGCTCTGTCACTGAGCTCTGTTCCCAGCACTTTTTATTTAAATTTTGAGACAGAATCTAAGTTGCCCAGGGTAACATGAAGCTTTCAATCCTCTTGCCTCAGTCTCCCATGTAGTTAAGATTACAGTCCAGTGCCTATATGCCCAGTTTGAGAAGCTGCATCTTACAATCAAAGAATCTTAGAAAAACTAGGATGGTCATTAATGACAATCAAACTACAGGAAGTGTTTTTAATATGACAACAATACTTAATTATTCATGTACAATAAATTTAATTATTAAAATAAATTTAATGAGACCCAGAGCGCAGGCCCGGCGAGTGAGTGAGACAACCGAGGGCCCGCGGGATCCTGAATAGACCCAGAGCACAGGCCTGGCGAGTGAGTGAGATGACCTG
>NW_004524587.1:24513685-24549110 GCF_000260255.1 Octodon degus
AAAATAAAATAAAATAAAATTATTACAATAAATACCTGTGGCCAAGGATGATGGGATAAGTGTGTTCAAGTCGAGAAGATTTTGAAAGGGGTTATGGCAGTGTGCGCTTTACCGTAGTAGATGTATTTAAACACACATTGTAGTTTTCAATCATATCGCACTGATTAAGCTTATGACAACTTCTGGCAAATAAAACATTAAGGTCCATCCCCACCTATAGTATTCAAATTGGACACTGTGTGACTTCTGGATCTTCCCCAAAGTCAAAATACCAAAGAAAATTAAAATGTTTTGAATCAATTCAGCACTCACAGAAAAGGACATCCAGAACTGGGTTAGACAGTGGCAAAAGCAATAGGATAGTTCAGTAGTGCAGTTTGATCCCCAGTACTCATGACAAAAGAACAATAGGACAATGGAACAAGTGTGCTTAAAGCAAGGGGTACTGCAGTAGTACATTGGTTCACAAGCTTAATTCATTCCAGGGAAGTGGCCACATCTGTGTTCCTGCAGGGATGGTGGCTAGGGCTGCATTCAACACTGATCCGGCATTTGTGAACAGAGGCAAATTTTGCCAAGTGCTTCTGTTTGTGAACTGAATTGTTCACAAATTAAAGCACTCATGAACCAAGGTAATGTTGTTGTTGTTGTTGTTGTTGTTGTTGTTGTTGTTGTTGTTTTGGTGGAACCAGGTATTGAACTCAGGCAATTGAGACTGGGCATGATGGCCTGTGCCTGTAATCCCAGCTTTTGGGAGGCCAAAAACAGGAGAATTACTATAAGTCTGATCTATGTAGTGAGATCCTCTAGACCCTTTAGACCCTGTCATAAGTACAGGAAAAAAAAGATATGTGCATAAATCGACTTTTAATGTTGTTTGTAATTTGTACGACTATACATATCTAAATATTGAAAAGAATTGTTTCTTTCATATAATTACTAAAGGAAAGGAAAGAACATATAAACTGTATCTTATTAAAATCAAGAAGTTCTGTTTATCATTAAAAGTGTGAGAAAGCAAATCATAAAGAGAAAGCATTTGTAATGCATATGCAATGAATTGGCTACTAGCTCCCAAAATGTATGTCCAAGTCCTAATCCCCAATGCCTCTGAATGTGACATTATTTGGAAATAGTTTCTGAAGAAGTAACTAAGTTGAAGACCTAGAAATGAGATTGTGTTGGATTTAGTGGCAAGGGAGGGTTTAAAGTCAATGACCAGTGTTCAAATGAGAAAAAGGAGAAGGCAACTGGATACAGAGAAACACAGGGGAAAAGGTCCCGGGAAAACTCAAGAGCAACAAAGAAATACAGTCATGCAGCCCCATGGAAAGGAGTGTCTCCAGCCACAGAGACTGAGGAGTTAAAGGGAGGTACCCTTCTCACAGCCTCAAGAGAGGGCATGGCCCTGCTCACAGGCTCACTGTAAATTTCTGGCATTTACACTTGTGAGAAAGTAAGTTTCTACTGTTTAGCAATCAAGTTTGTAGAAAGTTGTTATAGCAGCCCCAAGATACTAATACAGTGCACAAAGAGAAAAGGACTTGTTTTCCAAATATGCATTCTTTTATATACTTCAATAAGAGATACACAACCCATAAAAGGAGAGAAAATAAGCATGAAATTCACATAAAACTATAGGTAAGTGTCAAGTTGATATTAATTTAAAAGATCCTCAACTTCTTTTGTTATTGGGATGGTCAAAACCAAAATGTAATAGAATTTGAATAGACCGACCAAAAGGCAGGTTGAAATTTAATACTCATTGTGAGAAATAAGAGGTGGGAATGGGTACAATTAATGCATCATTTCAAGACAGAGTCCATTATACAAAGTAGGCTCCATCTCCAGAAAGCTCTGCTCTGGTCACGTGATGCTCTGTGCTGCCTCAGGACTAGGCAGGATTCCTGCCCACAGGAAGGCCTTTGCTGGATGCAGCTCTTCAACCTTGGACCTCCCAGCCTCCAGAAACATGAACTAGCAAGTCTCCTGTTCTTCAGAAATTAACGAGTCTTGGGTATGTTGTTATGGAAACAGAAGATGTACTGAAACACCATTGCACGCCAGAATAGCATAAATGACAAAGGTCAGTATGCAATCGTTTAAAAGAGGACATGGAGGAATCAAAATCTCAGGAAGTGTATTACTAAGGGTACGAACTGGTGCCACCACTTTAGAAGATGGGTGAACAAAATGGACTCATCTTCAACATACATATATCAGCCACTTAGCAATTTGACATTAAGTATTTTACACCTATTAGTTTTATCTGTCCTCACAGTCACAATATAATTTATGAGTTCTTTTAGCTAGGCAAAATTTCTGGAATCATATTTCACAATAGCCCCACTTACTACAATAAACAAGGCATACTATATCAACAAGTGGAAGAGCTAAGATAAATTCCAGGTCCTCTGATGCCCAGTTTGTGTAGTGCAGTCTTCCAGCCCCAGTTCCTCCCATTGTCCAGGTTAAGCTAGTCACACAAGATTGTCAGTTTCTGTACACATTCTGCAAGATGGACGAAGCAAGGGAATGTTCCAATTCTACCTCACATTCCAATGATCAGTCGTGACAAATTTTTAAGTAGAAGTGACCACTTGCAACTGCCAGTTTTATGACTGGTTCAGAAAATTCAGTGTGACTAGAGAACCCTTTCTAGCGCGAATACTTCTATTTGCTACACTTGGGTCCTCATAACTAGTGATGTCTCTGGATCTCACAGAACTTTTAAAACATTGCACTTCTACTCTAAAGCATTTTCACTGCATTTCCATAGACTGTGTAAATCTCTTCTGAGTTTGTCATAAATTGAAGTGATCCAACCATTCCAAATAGGAGAATAAAGTTTAGCCCAGTGGGGGAAGCATTAAACCTTCTTTTGAGTCAGCAAAAGCAAAAGTGACAGTCTGGTAGCAATTTAAAATTACTCTGAGACCACAACTGCCAATTAAAATAGACTTTCATGGAAACAGATGAACATCTGGTATCTTCCATTTGGAAAAAAAAAATTTAAAAGAGCTTACATTTTGTAGTAATGAAAAACTTAGATATAAGCCTACCATATTTTCGTTTGTGATTTACTTCAATTATGCATTCTTTCATTATGCCTGCCAACAATACAATGTTCCTTTTTTGTTGTTTTTTTAATAGCCATAAAATGTTCACATCAAAACAGAACAGGGAAAAGTCAGAATCTACTATTCAATCACAGTCATTCTAAAAGCTGCACATTATCTCTTCTCATCCCCTGCAAAAATAAATTTGAAAAAAAATTATCCTAAAGTTGCTACTTTGATAAAATATATTCATTCTGAATTCTGCAAAGACATTCCTGGAAAACAACTGTCAGATATCAGAGAAAAAAAGAGAGAGAGAAAGAGGGGCAGGGAGGGAGGAAAGGAGGGAAGGAGAGAGAAACAAAGCAGGAAAGACAAAAGGAGGGGAACAGAGGGAGGATGAGAGAGGCAGGTTGATCATGATCTAATCATTGGAGCTTGATTCTTACTTCAAGCTCATATCTCGCTATCTGTGATTAGGTATTTGAACATATAGATTCCTTTCTTAACATATTGAGTGTTTAATCAATTGTACCTAATCAAAGGAAACTACACCAAGCATTATCTTACGTTTTAAGAAAAGGAGACGAGGGTAAATGATAATCCATTTAGAGAGAGAAGTCTTCAAATATACATCTTTTGAGAAACGTGGTACCTCAATATATGCATTACACCTTCTTCCTGTAATCCCCGTATATACCCCGGTTACAGTACTTACCATGGAATCACATTGAGCCTTGTCATGTTTTAGGCATATGTTCCTGAATACACTTTGATATATTTCTTTATACTTCCTACCCATAAACAAAAATAGTACCTAAATTAGAATAGATGCCACAAAAATAATTTTGATGACTAAATGAAAAAATGCTATCTTAAGAATCCAATAAAAAAAATTACCAGGAAGGGGCTGAGGATAAAGCTCAGCGGCATAAGTCCCTGTCTGGAAAGCACAAGGTACTGAGTCCAATCCCTGGTACCAAAATAAATACAAATAAATAATAAAATGTAATTGCCAGAGAGTGAACTTCAGTTACTTCTGCCAATCACTCACTGCTCAATTTCTTTGATTTAACAAGGAAATCCTAAAATCTCATGCTTATAATCTATGGTTTCTACTTGTGCTTTTTTAATAGTGTATAATCTGGATACACTCAATGGCATTAATAGATGTTATTTTCCACTGTTCCCTGGCACATCTCTCAGTATCATTTACACCCTAGGCAAGCTAAAATTGACCCATGTTAGTTGCATCCATTCCTCCCACATCTTTTGCTCATCACCTGGTTAAAAAGCTTCTGATTTTGTTCCCCTCTCAGATGCACAATTCCACTGTCTTTGGGATCAGGAGATTCAGACTCTTTTTACACTGCTCCTCAAAACCTACAGTGAGATTAGACTACGAGGCCTCTGAATCTGAGGAAGGAAAACAGCAAAAGGAGGTACAGTTCTTTGAGCCTAACCCTGTGAGAGCAGCCTGCCAGGTAGGTAATGTCACCCCTACATTTTGTACAAAATAACATTAAAATGTTCTCAGAAAGGACTAAATGATATCTTTTTGCTCCCTAGGGAAAAAAATGTGTGAAAACTTAACTGCTTCTATGAGGCCATAAGCTTCTTGAATGGAGGAGCTGTATCTCATTTATCTTTGGGTAAATCAAACCATTATATCTGTTGTCTCTAAAGTAAACAGGCCTAATGTGAGTGACACGGGACTTCTTTCCTAGGCTGTCTGTCTCCCACCATCTTCTTTAAGGAAAAATAATTAGCATGGCCAAGTTATCTATTTCTTCTCATTTCTCTCTTATTTATGTATCAAAGTTGAAGATCAGATCATTTAAGCAACTAGCCTAACAACATATATCTAGTTAGTGAACAAGATTTGAACATCAACTCTATTTGAATCTCATAAAACTTCCATACTGTTTTGTTTCTCTTGTGAACAACTCATTAAGACATTTATATTACCTAAAAATTGTATATCAAAACACAAACTGTAGCCTTGACTACATTTACTCATTGATCTGTAAGACATATTAGAGTCAAACGTCAACTCACTCTGTTCTACTCCCTGGTACCTCCCCAACAAAACATTACATTGTACTCAAGCTATAAATATTTGTGCAAACATAGAATTATCAAAGAGGACAGCAATTAGTCCCATGTCTTTGTTCTATGCAAATAGAAGTACATTTCTCTGGAGATCAAGTGATTTCCTCAAGTTCTTCCAGTAAATCTTGTTAGAAATGAAACCTGGTATCTGTCCCCAAGAACAGTCCTTACTCTACCATGCTATTCTCCTTCTATTAATTACTCCTTGTATTATTAATATGACAATTTGAAAGTCCTTGTGGCTAGCGTTATGTGTCCAGTCTATGACATAAACAAGAGGTGATATTAAAATGTGGTCTTACATTGATGCCTTTATTCAACAATAAAAGAAATCTGTCACAGCACCTTCTGTGGCACACCTCAGGATTGCTCCTGGGAAGCACAAAGATAAAATGTGCCCCCGTTTCATATGTACAAGCCTCCTTACATGGAAAAGAAAGCAGCTCTATGAGTTGGGCAGCACACACATACACATACACACACACACACACACACACACACACACAGCCCTTGATATTCAAAGAACAGCTCCCATTTCTCCTCTGTTCCTTTCCTCCTGCCCACCACTCTCTGCTTTACTCTCTCTGGCCACAGTGATTAGCTTATGAAGCTGAGCTAATCCTGTTAGTGCCAGCAATGACTTTTCCCACACTTGTGTGTCCCACAGCTCTTAGAAAGTCAGAAGGAATTACTGGGCATTGAATTCACCTTGCCAGGAAGATGACAAACAGGGGGAGAGAGAGAAAGGGAGCATGGAAGCCCAGCTGACCTGTGCTTTAACCTTTCCCTCCAGAGGCCATTCTTCCCTCTGTGGGGGTCTGTGCCGGCCAGAGGCATGGCTAACTCTGCCCTTGAGATACAAAGAGAGCAAAGTTGATGTCAGCTGTTTCTCCCTGAGCAAACATTCCACTAATTCCACAGCCAGACAGCTTGCAAAATTGCCTTTGTGGGACTGCTGAGGTCTCCTTTCCCGTCAGGTTCACTTTGTATTTATTCAGCAAAGATGCACCTACTGCGGAGTGTGCCAGGAGAAGCGGTGTCAGAGTCATGGCGAGCCTACTTCATGGGTGATTAGCGTCCTCTGACCCTGCCACCGTTTTCAGTCTCTCGCAACCATAGACATCTGGCTGCCGCAATTACTCCTATCCTTCAAAACCTTTCCTCCTCACCAACATGAGAATGAGTTTGTTAAAGTGCTCTGCTTCAAACAATGCCCTACTTGGAGCAGCTTTCTTTGACAAAGCCCATATCAAAATGCACATATTCTAAACAAACTCCACCCAAATAAGAATTCGGTAAATCTCGTGCATGTCACAGGTTAAAAATCATGGAATAAGATGAGTACATCTACTGGATATTTATCTATAACATATTCCTAAAATTAGTGCATTTTGGGACTTTGCTGAGCAACTACCACCATGCCTTGGGCCACTGTGCTTGACCAGTGCACTTCAAAACTTGACCTGGAGACTGGCTGCACCTGAGACTTGCTGAAAATGCAAATTCTTCGCTACTACCACAAACCTACTGAATTAGTGTCTGTAGTGCAGAGACCTGGGATTCTGTGATTTTATAAGCTTTCCTCGTTGTTCTTAGAGGATTTGAGAAGCACTGTAGTAGACTACATGAATATGTGAGAAGAACACTATTTGGCCATGGAAATTCAAACATCATCACTAAAAACTGGATTTGTGGCCTGGGTGGATGCCTTCACTAAGGTATCCCCCCAAAATACCTCAGACTTGGTGGTTTAAACAACAGTAATTTACTTTCTCATAGTTCTGGAGTTTACAAGTCAAAGTTTCAACAAGATTAATTCTTTCAGAAGATTATCAGGGAAGGCAATGTTCCAGGCCTCTTTCCTTGGTGTGTTAACAGTTGCCATCTTCCTGTGACTTCAAATTCTGTTCCCTCTATGTATATTTCTGCCTAGATTTCCCCTTTTATAACAGCACCAACCACGCTGGGTTATGGTTCACCTTAAGGATCTTGTTTTGACTTGATTACCTCTGTAAAGACCATGCCTCCAAACAAGGTCATATTCTGAAGTACAGAGTTATTTCATAGGACTCTCACATATTACTTTGATAGCACAGTGAAGGGGTTGGTGGGACACAAAATTCAACTCACCTGCCTGAGGAACTTCATAAGTTTAAGGGTGATCTTACAAATACATGTTTGTGGCCTCACACTCAGTCTTATATCACCTCAAGGATGATATTAATCTTTGGTTCACATGTGAATTCCACTAATGCAAATTCTTGAGAAAATGTACTCCACTCTCAAGGTAGGTATCATGGAGAGAGCAGTATCAATTACAGCTTAGCACCTGGACCTTCTTCTTTCCTTTCTTCTCCCCCTTTTCCATTCTTGACCCAATTTTTAGAACAAGAACTCTTTGCCAAAATCGGTGCTGGCTACCAATGACCTAAAAGATGGAATAGACTCTGTCTTGAACCCTCTTGTGTATGTTTAAAGGCTGTGCTTTATTGTTTTCATCTCTTTAAGAGATTTAAGATAACATCGTTAAATTGATGGCTATGTTGCTTTGCTTTTGATTTCCTTTTAAGTTCAATATGAACTTTGTTAAATACGTCACTCATTTCAATTTCTTAGGAAGGCAGTCACATTTTCCCAGATGTAAATGATTGTTGGGATTCTAAAATTCCAAATGCTTTCCTTTCTTCAGGAGCTGAAATGTAAACCACATATTCAGTCACAGTTCTGTTTATTTTTAGGGTGCTTGTTTTCTTCCCTCCTTCTGTGACATTAATCTACATTGTCTATAGAAGCACTGTCAACATTGATACCAAAATCAGCTTCCTCAAATTTTTATTGCTACTACTGTGGGATGGGGGATGACTATGGCATAAATCAATTCCACAGAGCTTATTAAACACACTCATTTGTGAAATCAACTATCATCTCACACTACTCATAATACTTTCTATTGTAAATACCTCAGCAGAACTCATGGTGTCTCCTCTCTCCAACCTCCCCACTCCTCCCTCCCACCGTCCTCCTCCAGATATTGACACCAGCTTTTCCACTTTCTTACTTCCCACGTCCAATCCTCAAGTAGATCTGTCCAGTGTGACCCCAAAAACAGATCCTTCAAAGATAGCCCCTCTCGGCCTCCATCTCTTCTGCCACCCACCACACTTACAGCTGGATGCCAGCAACAGCTCCTGGCTGTTCCACTTCATCTCTTAATCCCAACCTTTCTACTAAATCACAACATCCAAAATGATCTTCCTAAAACTTAGAACATGTCACATCAGCATTTCTCTAGCTACAAATCTCCAAGGTTTTCCTATTGCATTTTAAATTAAATACAAACTGTTCATCTTGATTTATAAAACCATGGGCAATTTCTGGTTCTGATTGTATCTCAGACAGTGCTCACGTATGTCAGACATACAACTAGGTACCCAGCAGGGAGTGCCTCCTGTGGCTATCACGACAACATGTGGGTTCACTGGCTGGCACACAAAATACAAAAGATGGTCATTTATTATGTTAAAGAACTTTCCTAAGTACGCATAACTGGTAAGCTTCACATCTCGGACTGACATCTAATTTTTAACAATAACCAAAACATTGTGCATATCATATTCCAAACACTGGGTAAAGCTCTTTAAAGAGTGTTACTCACTGAATACTTACATCAGCTCTGTGATGTAAGAACTATTATTTTCTTCATTGTATGGTTAAAGAATTTGAGATTCAAAGAAGGAAAGTCACTAGCTTATAGTTTCAGGGCTAGGAAATGGCAGAGCCAGCATCTGAAGCCAGGCAACTGGCTCCCATTGCTAGTATGAGGTAGTCTGTTCCTTTTTATATTGCTACTTATAGTTTCTAAACTCAGCTTCCATATCCTTAAAATATAGTTAAGATATATACCTTGAAATGTCACATAAGGATTAAAAACAATATGAATGCATCACAAAGTTTAAGAAATCAAAATAAAAAAATAAGTATCATTTATGCACCACAGTGAGAGTCTGGCTCAGAGCTTAGGAGTGAGATAAGAATTATAAGCCTCCATGTTTGACAGTAGATTAAGACAGGATGAATGAAATAGAGCTAAGATCATCAAGAAGATAAACATAGATTCATGCAAATGCAGTTTTCATCCCAAAGGCTCTGGGAATAAGTAGTGGTGGTCTAAAGACATAGATGACAGAAAGTTCAATTTCTTAAATATCCTAATCCCAAAGCAATTACGTTGAAGTGAAATCAGATTTCCACCAGACTCATTGTCACGAGCTCCTAGGCCCTTTCCTCTGCATGAGCTTCCTACCTTCCTGATGCAAAGCTAGCAACAGCCAGCACAGTGGTGTGATCCCTGGAGAGAGCCACTTGGCATCTGACTCCGATGTGGTGTGAAGTCCCTGTCCCCATGTCTTTCACAGTTTTATTTGGAGATGATTCACAGGATGGCTCCTGCAGTTTCTGATCCAGCCAGGGGACACAAAAGTGCAATTTGACTTGCAAGAAAAATTAATTTTTCTATCTAAGTTGGCAATGACTATGACCTGTTGGGGACCCCTGCCCCTAGCTGTACTCCACAGACTACAGTGAGAGAAAAACAAAACTGTTCTAGCAATCTCTGTCTGTGTATCTCCCAAAAGGTATTTCAGCGGTTGCTAGCAGCAAACATGAGTGACTAGCCAGGTGGTTTTGTACCTGTCAGGACTCACTCCCCCTGCCTGCTGGATTCAGCCACCAGCCTGCTACATCTTCTACTCCCTGAACACCTTTCTACCTCAGAAACAGTGTGTTTCATCCTCCTAGAACATCATCCTTTCCACTGTTAGAGCTTGAATTATGTCTCCCCAAAATCATATTATTGAAGACTTACCTCCAGTACTTCAGAATATGATCTCACTTGCAAATGAGATCGTTACAGGATTAAAGCAAAGAGTTGAGGGCAGCTGTAATCCAAATATATGTCTAAAAGAAAGTTGGGCACAGAGACACATGAAAGATAACACAAAAACAGAGTGAAGACAGCTATCTATACACCAAGGATGGCTGAGGTTCATCCAGGAACATATGCCACCCTCAAAGGCTGACTTCTAGAACAGTAAATGTGTGTTGTCCTAAGCCTCCCACTTTGTGGTACTCTCTTACATCAGCGCTGGTAGAATAAAACACTTTTTCAAATAGTTGTCTTCATTTTATCCTTCATCCTTGGCACAGTATTCTCTGGCCATCCTGTACAAATTACTTCCAAGGGATGCCCAGATAGCTTAGTGGATAGCTCAGTGGATTAAAGCACCTGCTTAGGCAGACTCAGGAACTGGGGAGTGATCCCCAGCCTACGGTGCTAAGCGTGCCCCTGGGGCATGCTGAGACAGCAATTGAGACTGTGTATGGTGGCGCACACCTGCAGTCCTAGCGTTTGGGAGGCTGAAAACAGGAGGATCACTGAGTCCAATCTGGGTAGTGAGACCCTGTACTAAATACATAAGATAAATAAATAACCTCCAAATATTCTTATGTCTGCACCTTTTCTTTTCCTTCCAAGTACTGAACATAACTGATGCGCATTCACTTTCTCTTGTTTGATCTCTTCCTATCTCAGTGTGTGTGTGTGTGTGTGTGTGCGCATGTGCAATGTGCATTTCTTAAGGTACAATCTATGATATTCTTGTTCACATTTATATGCCAGATATCTGATTTCTGGTACACAGTACTTACTAAATAAATGCTTCTATTTAGTGAATGAACAAGAACCTGAAAACAAAACTATCTTTCAAAACATAACAAATAGGCCTGGGAGATAGCTCTCCTGCCAAAGCACCTGCCTGGTAAGCACAAGGACTGGGGTTTGATCCTTGGTGCCATATGCCATGGCAGACACCAAAACAAGGTGTGGTGGGGCACCCCTGTAATCCTAGCACTGGGGAGACTGAGACAGGAGGATCACTATGAGTCTGAGCTGTGTAGTAAAACCTTGTACCAAATAAATAAAAGATCTTTTAATTATTTTTTTTAAATAACAGATAACAGCAAGTCATGCCCTCTGAAACATGGCTCAAAATTTTGGGAGTTTGTCCCATCAAAACACAATTAAAAATGTGGCTCCAGTCCAAAGCTGTCCCAAACCCTTGGTAAGATCCTTCTCTTTCACTTACCATTGAGCATCTGAGAACTTTTGATTAATATTATATTCACCAGTCTCCTGAGTTTGCAAGGAGCCACTCAATACTCATTTGGAGGCTGCAAGAAGTCTTGCTGAGCTAGGCTCTGTGGGCCTCTTCCTTGCTAGGTGAGAAAGAATTGATCAAACAAGAGTGCTTCCTGACACATCAGGGAGAGTGAAGGGGATGGCAGAAAGCTTGGCTGCGTTATTTACCAGCCCCTGCTGGCACTTTCATGCCTGGAATATCAGCATTAGAGAAAGAAAACATAAAGCCACCTCTCGGTGCCCATAGCTCAAAGGTCAGAATTGAATAAATGCTACTATTGCACACAACATTGCCTCTGAAAGGCTCCTGTCTCCTTAGATCTGTATCCAACACGCAAATGTAGTAGCATTTTATTTTCCCTTCTTAACTCCTGTAGTTTGTAGATGAATGTGTCACTTTCACACCAATGATGGTGAAAACTTAGGTCTTGGGTCTAAATTCTGGCACCCACAGTTTGAAAGGCACATTGATAAAATGGGACATGGTTGGAGGAAGTCATCAACAAGGTCATAGAAAGCAATCAAAAACTATAGAACAGCATCATGACTAAATACCTTAACACTATTTATTCCAGAATACAAAACATACATGCTGAAGGTCAGGAGGAAGGAATGAGACCGTATTATACACTGAAGTTCAAAAAGTCAAGATTTACCATGGACATGAATGTTTTATTCTGCTCAAATTCTGTTCACACACACAACAGAAAATTCTTTGTTTTAATCTGTCGATACTTTTGGTCACACTTCTGCCTTCTAGCTTTTATTTTCTCCTCTTTGATTTTTGCTCTTTCATCCTTTCACCTCAACCTACTGCCTGACTCTGCTAACTAAGCCATCCATCACCTCCCCTGAAAGTCTTCCTTTCCTCTTCCAAAATATGTGGAAGGTGCATATTAGACATGAGTAACAGTTTTGTGGTAGAGGCACTGAAATTAAGAAATATGCTTTTTTATTTAATGATCTTGTCATCTAGTAGAATGAGCAGACAAGGGACGCAATAGCTAAACTGCAAGTAAAGGTAAAGAGATACAAAACACAGCAACAGGCAACTCCCTAGCTTGGAAGGCTTTCTGGATGTAACACTCTAGTCCATTTTCATACCATACCATATTAGCTTGCACAAACCCCATAACTAGAATCAGAGTTCCTGTACATGGGAGATTAAGGAAAAGCCAAGCTAGGTATATAGCTCAGTGGCAGAAGTTCATGATGGATAAGCATAAGGTCCTGAGTTTGCTTCCCAGTGTGAAAAAAAAGGAAAAGTCTACTTTAATTTCCTGGATGAACACATCCCCCAAAACACTGATAATGGAAGTCGTAAGTCACTCACCTCTATTCCTATAGGAGCCTATAATAGTTGTATCCTTTCATTCTAGTTCTTTTCACAAAAGATACTAACTGCTGAAAGGCCATATTGATCTTGCAGTAATGCACAGCAGCTATTAGGAAAGACTAGAGGCACAGTGAAGGTAAATATAAACTGATTTCTATAACTTAAATATCAGGAAAAACTTAAAGTGTTCAATAATTGAAGAGCTGCCTAACTAACTAGCAATGCATCCATAGGTAAAATACTGAAAACCCCATCAAAATAACAGCATAGGTCTATATTTATTGACTTGAGACTATATCTGTGGCATGGTTGGGGTAGAAGGCAGCTCGCACTCAGCATAGATAGCTCTCTGCTCCTTAGGTGAGACGTTCACAGTCACAGATGTGCGTAAAGGCATGCACAGAGGAGCCTGAGCATGACATTAATCAAAAGCCATCATTATTTGCATACCTGGTGGAAAGTTGGTGTCCCGGTTATCTTTCCTCTTTACAGAATTGCAGATTTATTTGATTTATTAAAAAATTAGTCTGTTATTCCAAGAGCAAAAATAGTGTTTAAGAGCAGGTCTCCAGAATGTGACTGTTGAATCCAAGCCCTTTCATTTACAAACATAGAGACCGGGAGCAGGTTGTCAGCCCTTCCCCTTTGCACTTCAATTCCACATTTGTGAAATGGCAAGAATAACAGTAACTACCTCAGACAGGTGTCCTAAGGCTTGAGAAACAAGTACAAAATGCTAGAACAGTTCTTGGAAAACAATTTTAACAATTACTAACTATAATTCATACTGGACGAAACAAGATCACAGAGCTTGGGTCTACAGTGTGGAAAATCACAGGGACTGATATTTAAGTACCAGGTCATCAGAGGGGATGGGAGAGGCACCAGCTACTTTTCCTAAGCTTCCCAATGGGAAGTGGGGCGAGACATGGATGTGCAGCCATGTGTCCCTCCCTGGGGTTCTCCAGTGGGAATAACAACTCATTATCTCAGTAACAGAAGACCCAAGCCCTCTGTGGAGCAGGCCATGGGGAACCACAGTGGCTGCCTCCAAGTGGCTGATCCCAATTTACCTGTGCCTTTTAATTTATTTCTACCCATCTCCTGTCAGTCTCACCAGCAGTGCTTTCTACTTCTCCTCTCCCTCATTTTTTCTATGAGCAAACAAGAGAGGTACTTGTCACCATGCAAAAAGTATCCAATAGTTGTATCATTGTTCATTTATTCATCAAGGAAACTAAACTAATTTCCCACCTATCTCCGAGGAATAATAAGGTGATATCATTAGTAAGTTTCAAGAGTTATTTTGAATTATTGGTGCTAATGTCCTTGTAAATTAATATTATATTTTAAAACTATTGTGAATTCTAATAACACTTTCTATGTGAAAATTAATTGCTTTGGAGAAGGACAAGGTTGCAGAAAAGCCTTTTCCACTACACCTTCAGGGATGATGCTCAGAATTTGATGTTCTTACCTGTGGAAGAAGATGAAGGTCAAAATGTTAATTTCACTATCATTAATATTATGATTCTAATTATTACCATTATACATTTTTATGGCATGTTTCATCTTAGCGATTCTCAGTAACTAACTGCTTTGTCTACAAGCTGATTAACTCTGCCCTGACTCGGAGAAAAATTTCTAGATGAAAAATAAAGTCGATTGTCATAATGGGTTCACATATCTCCCCTTAAAGTGGAATGAAATAGACGGGGATGGTTTTACCTTCTTTCAAATCTGCTACAATCTGAGCTCAACAGAAACGGACTAAAATGTCTTGAAATTATCTCCCCCAGAATGTGACGGGTGACAGTATCAGATCCAGCGGCTCTGGGGAGTGCATTCAGCTTTGAAAGGCCAGTTAGATAAGGGAATGTTTGCGCAACTCTCCAGATAGCCATTCTCCAATTAACAATGTCATTTTCTGTTTTTCTAAGTGGAGACTCGGATGCTTGTCTGGATGTCGGCTTGGAGCCTATTCTTTGCACAGGTGGTCATTGCTACAGTGTGACAGCCTTGGAAAGATATGGGTATAGGTGATGGAACAATGAGAATAATAGCACGTGTATAAACACAATGAACATGCAACTCTTACTTCTGAGATTACTATGTTCAAGTTCCTATTCGCAAGAACCCATATTTTGGTGAAAAGACACATCACTATCAGGACACTCCAATATTCAGGTTTGATGGCACATATCTATAAACCCAGCTACTTGGGAAAGGGGTGGAGAGATCAAAAAGATCACAAGTCCAAGATCAGACTGAACAATTTAGCAAGACCCAGTCTCAAAAGGATTGTAGATACTGCTCAGTGTGAGGCTCTGGGTTCCATCTCCACTACCAAAAACAACAATAAAACTATCCTAATAAAAACCACATGGGGACCAAGGAAAAACAGCATCTGAAACAGAGCACTTTGCTCCTCTATCAGGATAATTAGAGAGCAGAAATGTAATGTCTATGCTCAAGAAATGCACAATTTCATCCAGCACTTCCCTCAGATTGTCAGGATGCTGACTGAAGATGACACAGGGCACCCAGATATAGGAGATACCATTGTCCGGCTCAAGTAGGTCCTAGAGTACACTGCCATCGGAGACAAACACAACCAGGTTTGCCAGTGCTAGTAGCATTCCAGGAGCTGGTGAAGCCCAGCAAACAGGATGCAGATAGTCTGCAGCAGGCAAAGACTGTGGGCTGGTGTGTAGAACTGCTGCAAGCTTTCTTCCTGGTGACAGATGATATAATGGACTCATCCCTTAAACAGAGAGGACAGGTCTGCTGGTATCAGAAGACAGGAATAGGTTTGGACGCTGTCAATGATGCTTTCCTTCTGGAATCCTGTATCTACCACTTGCTGAAGTTCCACTTCTGGGAACAGCCTTTCTGCCTGGACCTGCCTGACCTCCTCCAGCAACTGCCTATCAGACAGAGGTCAGGCAGACTCTGGACATCAGCACAGCCCCCCAGGACCATGTGGATCTCAGCAAGTACACTGAAAAGAGATACAAACCTATTGTCAAGTACGAGACAGCTTTGTACTCCTTCTACCTGCCTGTTGCTGCTGCCATGTCCATGGCTGGCACTGACGGGGAGAAGGAGCACAGCAAGGCCAGGAGGATCCGGATGGTGATGGGCAAGCTCTTCCAGATGGAAGAGGATTTCTTTGACCTCTTTGGGAACCCCAGTGTGATGGGAAAGATTGGCTCTGACATCCAGCATAATAAATGCAGCTGACTGGTGGTTCAGTGTCTGCAGCAAGCCACACCACCAGATCTTGCAGGAGGGCTATGGGCAGAAGGATGCGGAGAAGGTAGCCGGAGTGAAGGCACTGTACAAGGAGCTGGATCGTCTGGCTGTGTTCTCACATGAGGAAGACAGCTACAGCCACCTCATGAGCCTCATAGGAGCCGTACACTGCCCCACTCCCCACAGCCATCTCCCTGGTGCTAGCAACCAGACTCTACGAGTGGAAAAAGCGACCTGGAGACCACAAGGGCAGGGCGGGGCTCAATAAATTATCATATAACTCTAAAAAAAAGCATGGGTTTTCTCTTGTGATTTCTTTTTTTACTTTATGCTACTTAATAAATCCACATCTATGGGGCTGGTGAGATGACTCAGTGGTCTAAAGCACCTTCTTAGAACAAGCTAAGCTAAGCAAAGCACAGGTACCGCTGTTCAATCCCCCAGCACCACATGCCAGCCAGCCCCGCCCCCTGGTGGGCTGAGCTGGCCACACACACACAAAATAAATAGATAAATAAACAAATAAAAAATTTAAAAAAAAAAAGAATCATATTCTTAAAAAATAAAAAATAAAAAAAAATAAATCCACATCTAGGGCCGGCCAAATAGCTCAGCGGAATAAAGCACCTGTAAGCAGGCTCAGGGGCCAGGGGTTCAATCCCTGGGACTATCCTGTCCCCAGGGTGTGCTGAGACAGTAATTCAGTCTAGGTGTGGTGGCGCGTGCCTGTAATCCCAGCTCTTGGGAGGCTGTAAACAGAAGAATCACTACAAGTCCGATCTAGTAGTGAGACCCTGAACACTCTGTAGACCCTTCCCTAAAATACAAAAAATAAAATAAAATAAAAATAAATGCACGTCTGAGGAAAGTATGAAAGAAAGGTTCAAAAATGAGCAGAAAGGGGCCAGGGAGATGGCTCAGTAGAATAAGCACTTGCCTGGCAAGCTCAAGGACCTGAGTTCAATCCCCAGTTCTGAAAAAAAAAAAAAAAAAAAAGAGCAGAAAGGTCTTGTTAAAGAATTTTAGATTTGTGCTAAGCTTAAGCAAATCTGTTGTTCCTTTCATTGTGGTAGAATACAGACAGGGCAAATGAACAATGACTTGTGTGTGACGTGGGGGATGAGAAGATATGCATGCTAAAGACTTCCAGGTGTGAGACACCGAGAATAATGCATCAGCCCTGCTTTTTATCCTGATAAACTTCTTTACATTTTATTACTATGGAAGATAATAGAGAATTACCTCATGGCAAAAATTAAGAACCAGGGATGGTCATGCACACCTGTACTCCCAACACTCGGGAGGCTGAGGCAGGAGGATTGCTGCTAGTTCAAGGCCAGCCTGAACTGTATAGTGAAACCCTGCTTCAAAAAGACCAAATTTAAAAAAAGGGAAACTTTGTCAATTTTGAGTTATTATTTTGGCTTACAGTTACTTTAATCTCAAATCTCAATGATCTGCCCTCTTACACCAATCGGAAGTTCAGGTAGCAGCCTACCCCAAAGCTTACTAGTTATTTGAATTCCAGCCAATAATCTACTTTTCAGCTCCTTCTTTACTTGATATCTATTGAAAGAGCAATTGTATTTTGTGCTTGACTGATCTACAAGTACACGAGCAAGTTTTTCTGTGGCACAGTTTTCTGTTCTATAGTGAGACTCTAACAAAGAAACTTGGGTTTTCTAGTATTAGACACTTTGATGTCTATTTGCATGTCACTATCAGACACCAGCCAAAGAGCCTTCTTTTGGCTCTTCCAAGAAGATTGGATGCTGAACCATCAATAACTAGCAATAATGACAAGAAGATAGAGCTATCTGATGAGACCTCTATGGAGCCTGTCACTGGAAAGAGCTTATCTCTGCTGAACACATGCAATGTTCCACTGGTAAAATATGTCTTTTGAGTGAAAAGTAACAACGTCCACTTGTTTAACTGATGGGGAGTCCATGCATTCAAATTTTATCTGGATAAATCCAAAGAAAGGAACTGATATTGTCAGAGTGTGGATGTGTAGCCATCAAGAGAGAGTTGGTTGATATGTCCCATACTGAATAAATTCAATTTTAGAAGCCACCCAAAAGCAAGTGAGGAGGAATTTAAAGAGCTATACAAAAATATTCAAAACAGTACCCATAATAGCTACCAATTGAAAGCAATGAAAATGTTCAGCCCTAATAAATTGCATATGAATGCATAACCATTTATCGATAAAATGTGTATTAGTCAAATTTTCTTGCTGGGACAAAACATTTGACACACACAACTTGAAGGATGGCTTACTTTGGGCACATGATGACACATGCTTCCCTTCTTGCTTGGCCAGCTTTTACACAGAAGCATCACAGCAGCAAGGTGTCCCACAGAAAGTCTCACACATGATAGCAGCCAAGGACAGGGTTAAGGGTCAGAAATGATCGTCAGATTCACACCCACATGACCCATTCAGACTCACCCAGAAGTGCATTTTACTAACCTCCCAGCTATCTCTCAAGCCTATCAAGCTGATAATCTGGTTTGCAGTTACATTAATCTTAAATCTCTGTTATCTGCCATTTTATGCAATCGAGACTTCAGACATTAGCCTGACCTACTATAAAGCAATTTTCTATAAAAGGGAAGAAACTATTGATACCTTAAACAAAACAGATGAATCCCAAAAATTGTATTTTGAGAAAAGAAGTCAGAAATAAAGGTGCACACTATGTGGCTTCAACTCTGAGAACTCTAAGAACAGGAAAACTCATACCAAAAAATTAGTGATTCTACCTGAGGCACAAGCGCTGAAGTAGACTAGCAAGATTTTGAGAATAATTACCAGTGAAACTGAAATGTGCATTCCCAAACACAGGCTTCTTCCCCCTCACTCATCCTTACGCAATCAGTGCATGATTGTGAACCCTACCTTCCTTCCAGGTGTTATGCTAGGCATGGAAACCAAATGAGGAAAATATGTAGATCAGACTTCTTCAGAAGGTAGGTTTTGTTCATCACCCACCTTTCAACCTTCACCTTTGCCCCAACTAGAGGGGAATGCACTAGTACCAATTTCAGTTGTTAGGTACTAATCTTTATGTAAGGAAGACACAGATATTGGTCATTTGTTCTTAAATGCAATTATCTGAAAGGAACAAGCCATTTCTCCAAAACTCTCCCCCACAACTGTTCCAGGAAATTCAAGAATCATTGTATTTTTTTTCTCCTTATTAAAGCATTGTTCCAAGTAGTTGTTTTAGCCTCTATGTGTTTTTTGTCACAGTATTGTGAAATCCTTGAAGAGAGAACATTCCCTGATTCACCTTGACATCCTCTGAGCCCCAAAATGGTACCTACACCCCATGAGCCTACTGCCTGAGCAGTACACATTCTGACTCCTGTATTTGTAGACCTGTCCAACACAGAGGTTCTGTAGCCCAGGGTACTTTATATTCTAGAGGAATCATGAGCTCTACAAAAGGTTTTACCTAACAGAATGTGGAAAATGTTGACTTAAATTAGACCAGAGTCGCCAAACTTCAGGTATTTTCCCATGGCCCCAGGATGAGCCCGTCCTAGCCCACTAGCCTACTGTGTCCAATCTAGTGATCAGATTAAATCTCATGCTTCTAAAAAAAGAAGTAATATGGAAAGGATGAAACTGTCAAGATTCACCATATTGCCATTGGCCTCCTACAAACAGTCATCTGAATAAAGAACAAAATATCCCTACAGGCTAAAAGCTAACATTCCACTGTGAAATTACAAGATTTAGCAGAGTGAAACTGATTTTTATTGGAGAATAATCCCCATTTCAAATGCTTAGAAGTAATTATACTATGGCAAAATAGTCAAAGAAGAAGTAGATAACTCAAGATGATTATTTACTATCAGGAACACAAAAAGCCTAGTACTTCCACTGAGTTTTTTTCTTTTTCTTTTCAATAATGTTGTAACACAGGCAAGAGTTTATTTATCCAGAAAGAACAGAGATTGTGTATGTGCCCTCTTGGCACCACCAACCCACTTGGTTTGATGGGAGATAGTATCTTCCAAGATGTTGATGGCCCAAGCACTGACTGATTGGAAACCCTCCTCCCATCCTCTTCTACCATTATTTAACCAAAAATCCAGGTGCTATGTAAACAACCTACACTGGATTCTCAGGCATAACAAAATAAAGTTTTTAATACTTCCTTGGTACTATTACTTGCCTTAAAAAGTATAGCATACCATTGAGCATGTATTTGGATTTCATCATAATAACAATTGAAACAAATAAACTTTTAATACCAAATATATTCCTACATTTTGCCATCAGCATGTGTTCAGCTTAAGAATATTTATTCAGGACCCAAGATATAGCCTCAGGCTTTTCTCTTTTTTGAGTTCAATCACAAGGTACAAAGAACCTTCATTATGAAAATTTAATTGAGCCATGTGATTTTTTATGTCAATATCCACCATGAAATATTTTGCCTCTCCCAATAGAAAAGGCAATATTTTTAGTTACATTTATGAAATTCTACAACTTTCATTATTCTCTATCATTCTGAAATAGATCTGGCTTGTGGCAAATTGAGTCGGTAAGTAGAATTTATTTATTTTTTTCTTGTAATTGTTTTATTTTCCTAAAAAAGAAGCAGAACACGGAAAATGAAGCAGGACGGGAATAAATGGCTGTCAACTCAACAAACCTTAAGTAAATTTTATGCCAGGTGCTGCCATTGGTATTCAATATCAGTAGATATTTTACCTTGAATAATCACTGATGGACATTGATTTTGTCTTTGCTCTTCACAGCACAGCAAAATTAATGTGAAAGTCAGACTCAAATGAGTCCCAATGGTGTCCTCCGATCTCTGCTGAGAAACACATTTCAAATACAGCCAAAATGGCAACCAGCTGAGACCCCGTGTATCTTGTATTGTAACAATTAATGGGCACGAATAGCCCTCACGGGGGCGCCCAGGTTACCTTTATGTAAACTTTGGAGGTTAGAGACTGAAATAGTTCATTGAGGTTAATATGTAGTGGTTTTATGATTTGATTAATCCTCACCAATTAAAAGGATGATGTTTCTCTTTTTCCCACATTATATTTTCATAATTGTTCTTTTGGGCTTGAGGATGCAACCATGAAATGTCAACAAGAGGGCAATAATTATATAGGAGTTTAGAGTCAGGGAAAAATATTTTCCTGAATGCAGTTTTAAAAAAGAGAAAAGGATAGAATGCAATACAGTGCTTAGTGGGAATAATAGAAGTAAATACAGGAATGGCATCGTTTTTTACCTGTGCTTTGAGAAGGCGTGTTGGTGACGTATCATGCCTACAGTGCCTACGAGTTCCATTATGCTGCTTATTTGATCAAACTGATTCAGGTCATGTGATGTCCTTCCTCCTGGGCAATCCTCCTAGGTGAGCTTTGAATTATTAAATATGATGAATCTTCACAAATTGGGGATGCTTCTTTATCAGATTTTTTTCATTCCCAGCATCTAACCCAATTCTGCACATAAAGGAGGACATTTTAGGATGAAACAAATAAAAGCGTTGTTTTGTACAATATATCAAGTTGGTACCTTATCTTAAGCTACTGGCTCTCAGTCTAACTCTCTTCTCACTACTGACATTTGATGGCAGACATATGCAACTCTTGCCTGAGGCTTTTCTGATCACCCAGCCATCCTTGGCCAGCTATTTTCTATTACTAGATATAGATTCAACGTATGATTTCAGGACTCAGGGGAAAAGAGAAAACTTAGAACTCGAGTCAAAAAGCTCTAAGAAGCATTCTACAGTGTCCATCAGAGTTCCTTAGAAGTATTCACCCCAGGATTGACAACACTAATCATCTGATTTAATGCTTTCTATATTTTCTTCTCCTTTGTCCTGTTTTACTTCTGCACTCCCTTCTTGTGCCTCCTAGAACCACCTTTCATACATATACCAGAGGTACTTCTTGTCAGAGCTATGCTTCTAGGGAAAATCAAATTAGGAAATATTTTCGGTCAACATGCCTAAAGGTAGTCAGAAAAAATAAACAAAATAGAAAATTGATGGTACTTGGCTTCTAATGCTAAAATGTACTTTAAAAGGCAATGCAGAAAGAAAGCCACAGTAGTAATCCCATTATCTGCAGCTAAACAACCCTATATCATATTATATTCTCCAGCATGTATGTTAATTGTAGATGTTTGCATTGTATTTGCAACACCTGCTCTTGGAGTAAAGCAGTTTGCACAAAAGCAAGAATGTTCTACATAGCACATCAGATTGCTTTATGGACAGAGAACATCCACTCATTCATCTCCAATGCTTTTCCAGGCCAATTTTATTCCTTGAGATGTTTTTACAACATAAACTGAAGAAGAGATATGGCAATTATTTGGTGTAATTTAAACCAAATAGCTGGCAAATAAAATAATAAAAGGCATAGAGTTACATAGCAACTAGATTTCTTCTGTGTTAATGATACAACCGCCAAACAGCCAATTTAATTTCTCAGAATCTTTACCTTCTTTAATGGAACCAGTTGCAATATCAGCAGATTTCATTTTGATCATTTCCACAATCAACAGAGTTTTGATTAGTTGCACAGATTTTTTTTTATTCTCAAACCAGCTCAGTATTTGGAAATATGTCAGATATTAAGCCTAGATTACTCTATGTTTAAAGTAGATTCTTCCATTAATAATGGGAGGGGAGCAACAAGATTAGAAGACTCTTGGAGGAACGTACTGTTAATTAAATTTATCGCCACTCATGTGACATTGAAGAAAGTTCTTGATCCCTCTGAGCCAATTTTTTCATATATATAATGAAAATAATAATTTCCAATTTCAGAAAGTTTTTGAAAATTAGAAATAAAATAATGCCACTGGCATATTGAAAATGCTCAGCTGTATTTTTTGCTTTGGTATCGCTCAATCTTTCCATGCTAATATTTAATCCAGTGGTATTAATTGCCTCTGAAATTGATTGTTTTTTGGAAGGCTTTGCCTTCATGATTCTCCCGATCCACATAGGACCCATTTAGCCAAGGCTTTCAGATACTTACAATTTCAATCAAGACAACAAAGAAAACTTCATATGGATGGTTGATGAGCTACTGCCAGAATTGCCTGCTAAGGTGAAATGCTAAGAATTGCTAAGGTGAAATAGTCTCTGCAGAAACAAAAACAATTTTAAGATAAGCCTAACTATGTCATAAAATGGAGTGTATCACTAACTCAAGAACAAATTTGAGGTATAATTATTATATTTTATAATTCAGTCTACTAAACTTCCCACTATAACGAATAGCTATCATAGGATTCCAAAGACTAAATGATATACAATTAAAGTACATGACACAGTAGCTGGCACAAAAGGCACTGGAAAATACACAGCAACTTCTTTACAAAAGAAAAACATAAATTGTATTATTATTCTTTTTCTATCATGACGCAAGATAATTTGTATTTTTATACACTATGTTGCCCGAATGTTGTTATACACCAGAGATGTTGAATGTACTTTTTCTTATGCATTTAAGATCCAGATGTATTGTTCATAATGAACAATATCAATAATGAACAATATCTTAAATGCCCTTTTCACTTTTTTGCCCATAAATTGCATTTACTTTCTGTATTGAAACCAAATAACAGGGAGCTAATCCCAACCATTCATTTGTAGTTATTTAAATCTAAGATTTTTGGTTTTAGGAAACAACAAAATATAACAGTCTTAGGAATTGTTTCCTCCTCTGGACTCAGATTGTCAGAACAAATGAATCCCATGGCACAGAGCCCAATTTGTACAGGTGATCTCAGTTACCAGAAAACAATTTTATGTCTAGAAAACATTCCCAAGCTTTCCATTTGAGGTTTGAATTCCCAGAGGGATGCAATCCTTCAAAGAGAAAAGATTCTGTCTATCCTGTTAGAAGTCCAAAAGGTCATAACATTTCAGATCTGTGCCATAGTAAACAGTGCACATCCAAAACACACACACACACACACACACACACACACACACACACACACAGGAGTAGAGCTGGCATTTTTATTTAATACACCATTCACTTTATTTTAATTTTCAAACTTTCTACTAAGCAACTGATTGGAAAAGTTGGTGCTATGTGCAAGGCATCTTTTATTTTCAATTAGTCATGCTCATTAAATAAATGAATATGAGGATTTGGGTCCTCTCCACCCTCAAATTAGCAGGTACGTTAACTAAATTTGGGTGATAAATCATTTAATAATTCATAAGAAAATAACTATGACATAAACGATAATTGCAAATTTATACTGTTTGCCTTCCTCTCAATTATAACTGTAGAAGAGAGCTGGCCCTGTAGGTCGTTGATTGGGATGGAAATGAAAATGGGAAGCTTATTTTACGAGCCCAGTCCCTGGGCTTAGTAAGTTTGGACTTCAACACTGTAAATGAATCCAACAATCATCATCCTACACTATAAATGCTCCATCCTGGAAACAAGAAGGGAGTCAGAACTCCTTTCCAATTTCAATAATAACCTATTGTCTGGCATATACCAAGAGGGGCCAATGCCAATTCTTTGTAAGAAAATGAATATTAGGGCTCACTGCATGAACAGTAATTGTATTTGGCTGTTTAACTACACTAGATATGACAGTCTGTTAGGAAATATTCCATTAAAGAACCAAAGTATTTGGATATATTGCATTCGTATTGGTTTAAAGGACCTTCTATATGAAATGCAGACATGGTCTCAGAATTATCTGTGGAGAACCACGAGTTCATGGGCATGCCTGAAGGACTAAAGTGTCTACAAGTTTTGTGGCCTCAAACAATTCTCTAAGACTTTAAATTTTTCCAAGGGAAAAATATTTAGCAAATCTATCCGGTTGTCATGAAATGTCCATAAATTGAACATTGTTATCACCATTGTAGGGATGGAAACCAAAGCTCAGAACACATCAGTAACAAGATGAAAGCCATAAGGTGAAGAGACTGCTTTTCAAGGACAGTCTCAATAAAGCTTCTTACTCTGCTGGGACTTCTACAGTGTAAACTTGAGGTAAGAATTATGTCTTCTTTTGGGTGATCTGTGACTACTCTTACCCAGAAAAGTAGGGCAGAAGTGATGCCATTTAGTTTCCAAGGCAATAAAAAGATCAATGTCTTGTGCTGTTGGAATTCTCATTCTGGGAGGACCAGGTACCATGTAAAAGTCTAGCTACTTTGGAGAGTCCTATTAACCAGCTCCAATCAATAGACCTCACTGAACTTCCACCCAACAGCCACCATGAACTACCAGTCACATAAACAGGCTATCTTGGACGCTCCATCCACCTGACCCTTGAGGTGGCTCAATTCCAGGCAACCTCCACCTGCAACTACATCTACATAAGAGACCCCAAAAGGGGACTTCCCTACTTGATGCTTCAAAACTTAAGAAATTTTAGTTCACAAAATTATGAACAAAACAATAAGCAACATTTCTTTACATCTTTAAGACTCTGTTTTGGTTTGTGTACGGATGGTCTCCCAAAGCCTCATATAGTCATGGGGTGCAAAGTTTTTTTGGAGGCAGATAAACCTAGGTGTTCGTAATTGGTTCATTGTCTAGTGCTGGAATTAGGGGTGTGAGTGCTATTCCTGCCCTAGGGCGGGTACACTGCTTACAACCTAAGAGAGGTAAATAGGCTTACTCTGCCTTTTTGCTTTTATTGTTTTTGCAATCTTCTGTTGTCATGCGCTGTTGTCCCTCTGCCAACCCTCCCTGCCTTGGAGCCAGCTGATTATAGATTGGAACCTCCACAAACTGTGAGCTAAGTTAACTTTTCCTTCTTTAACTTTGGGTATCAGACATATTGTCCCAGCAACAAGAGAAAAGTAACTAAAACAGACTCAAAGACATCTTTCATTCTGTTCTTAAAACTTGAGATAAAAATAACACAGGGAGCAAATGATCAAGCCATGATTTAGAGCCATGTGTTTAATACAGATGTGTTAGTCAAATTTCCATTACTATAACAGATAACTGAGATTATTGGTTCATGAACAAAAAAAAGGTTCATTTGGCTTACAGTTTTAGAGAGTTTGTCTTGTGATAAGTTAAACTCACTACTTTGGAGCTTCGAAACAGCAGCACATCACACTGGGAAGCACACAGAAGAACAAAACTACTCAGCTACTTTATGGCCAGAAAGAAAGACAAAAGAGCAAAGGCCATCCCTATCTCTAGAAGTTTCCACCACTTCTTAACAGTTCCATGGGCGGACTAAGGTTTTCACATGGACTTTTGAGAGGTACTTGTCCAAAACATAGAAACAGGGGTGCCATTTTTCCCTTTGTTTGAAATATTAAATTTCAGTCCAAAGAGCATATAGATATCAAATTACCTTTCCTTTAGTGGTTAAAGAGGTAGCAAAGCCAAGACCAGAGTGGAACCAAAGTAACAGTATGAGATGGAATGCTTTATTAATTCATTTTCTATGGTTAAAACACAATACCTAAGGCTGAGTGCTTTATACAGAGATTGTTCAGTTCATAATTCTGGTGGCCAGAGGGGGGTCCAAATAGCATGGCGCCAGAACCTTGATGAGACGCCTTAGCTTCATCACAACATGGCAAAGCAACTGGAAAGAAGCTGGCCTCAGGCACAGGGAAAAGGTCACATGGTGAGAGACAAAGCCCGGAGGAATCAAGGACCAAGCTTGTGCTTTTTATACCCACTTGCTCTCAGGGGAACCAAACAGTATCCTGTAAGACTTACATAATTCCCTCCACAGGATGTTTTCCCAGTAATCTAATCAGCTTTCACCAGGCCCTATTTCTTAAAGGTTCTACTGGAGACCAGTGTGGCATTTCACATTCCAGCATTTTACATTCAATCCACACCTAAACTGTAGCACATGCTGAGACATAACATTCAGTAAACTTTTATACTAAACCAGAGAAACAAAAGGAGTCTGGAGTCTAGCTCAGTTCTTATGATTCAGTGACAACTTAGGAAATTTAAATACGTACCAAAATAAAAATCTCTACTTTGTCCGCACTTCCCTAAAACACCTTCTTTTATGTAGCATAGAAATCAAATAAGTTATGTAGTTGAAAAAAAGAACAATTATTTACATATTTATCTTCAATACAATTCCCAGAAGAGATGGGACAGTTAATGGGTGAAGATATCAAGTGGAGGTAAGTATCTTTCATAAAGTAATTCAGAGCAACCGAAATGTTCTTGTCAATCATCACCAAAAAACACACAAAGTATCCATCATAAACAGAAAATGCAAGAAGTAGAGGTGGCACGTAAATTCTACTCACACAGAGAACTTTGACAGACTCTATGCACAGGAGAACCACATATGAAATTTGTGGAACAATGGTAGGATTAACTCCCTTCTTGCTGAAGTATGTGTATATCTATAAAAACTCTGAGGTATCATGAAAGCCATAACAAAAAATTCCAGATGTGAGAGAAGTACAGTAACATTTGAAGACACACAACATACTTTTGCTGTAAGAATAGCAAAACTGTAAAATTCACTTTTGATTTGCAAACAAAAGAGGCACAATTAGAGAAGTAAGGTGATTTGCTCAGTCACTCTAGAGTCAAACGTGCTTTGGGAGCCTTTCAAGATACAATTATAATTCGGCTTATTGTGCAGTGAAGTTAGAAATGGACAAAGCTATTAGACAGAAAATGAAGGCTAGCTGGCATGGTGGCATACCCTGGAATCTCAGCACACTGGGAAATTGAGGCAGGAAGACAGTAAATAAGAGACCAATCCAGTGAACTTAGTGCCTTAGCAAGACCCTGTCTCAAATTTAAAAATTTTAAATGGGGTGGGGCTGTAGCTCAATGTGAAGGCTCTAGGTTCAGTCCCCAACATTATAAAAAAACACTAAATATTAGCTCAGTTTAGCTCTTGAAATGAAGAATTAGTAAGAATCAGTGCTAAAGCACCCTCACCCCACACAAAAAAAAAAATTTCTACCAGTGAAGTAGCCAAGCTAGTTAGGCTCGTGTCCCCTACATCATCTGATTTTCTGTATCCTTTATTTCTTTTGCCCTTGAGTTGGGTTAAAGCTGAAGCTCTTACTACTTGCCCTACTTAATTCCTGGGATCATCCTTATACATGCTGCCTTTGGGGCCTCTAGCTTACCTCCAAGCTACATATGTGTAACCAAATCATGTACTGTGATTTTTAAATCTTGCATGCATTTGTCTTAATGCCTTGATGAGATCAAAGCCTGTAAAGGCTTATTCACATTCATCTATGCTTTTAAACTGTTTCTCTCCCTTGGACTCATTCCTCTGATTGTCAAGAAAGTTAGACAATCATACTAAAAGACTTCAGAGAGAAAATGTGGCTGGATCTGTTTTGTCAGGAATCTCTTCCTTGATTAAGCAGGGTTTGAGCATGGCATGAAAAACAGGAGAGTGACTGGGATTTTCAGAAAAAGTAGAAAGAATGGAATTCCATGAAGAAGTTGAAGGTGCACTAGTTTCAAAATTCAATTGTTCAACCTTTCAAACATTATTTTTACCTACAAATTAAAAGTTACACCTTCGTCAGACACCTGCTCTGCCCCAGGCATGTGTTGCACACTTATTTATGATGCATTTTGATAATTAATAGGTTTGTATAGAAACTCTAGCCAAAAATGGAGACCTCAAGATAGGTTAAACAGTGGGGCAGGCTAAATCCAGTGAAGCTTGGGGGCTTTTTCTAATCATAAGACATACAAATCTTAAGCTCAGAAATGAGTCTAGGAAAGACTGTGGTTTTGTAGACTCCCAGGTACAAATGGATGTCTGCAGTAGTTACTTCAATGCCCCCCTCATTCATTCCACTTAGTGCTCCCTGGAAGGGATTTCTACCCTTTTAAAAATAACATTATTGAAATGTTAATTCTTTTGGGACTTTCAAAAAAAGACCTACATGTTGACAGCTTCTAACTTTTTTTAAACCCAGCTACTCCCCAGCAGTGACGATCATAAGGATTCTTTCTTCTTTCTTCTAATTCTTAGTTTAGTCTTTGCCATCAAGTTGATAATCATTTACATTAGCGAAGCAAAAGTTTGTCCTTTTTAAACATTTCAGCAAATCTCACAGCTCTAAATGCCCTTCTAAGAGACATGTCACAAAACCTAAACTACCAATGTGATGGTATTAGGAAACGGCATTTGATAGGTGACTAAGCCGTGAGGGCTGAACCCTCATATATGGTATTCGTTCCCTTACAAAAGAGACCATGGAGCTGTTCCCTGCCTTTCCACCCTGCGAGGGTGCAGAGAGAAGATAGCAGCCTGTGAAGGAGCAAGCACACCCTCCTGAGGCACAACATTGCTGGCATCTTTCCCTCAGACTCTCCAGCCTCTGAAAGTGAGTGAAATGTATTTCTGTTGTTTTTAACCGCCAGCTCTATGGAATTTTTTTATAGCGGCCTGAATGTACCAAGACACTTGCTACTTTCTCATCATTTATGTAGAATGTTAACATAAAATGCATGGCTGTGGGACTAAGCCACCTGAACTAAACTTCTGAGCTCTGTTACACATCACTACAGGACCATGGACACCTTCCTTAGTCTTTGGCTTCAGCTTCCTGATTTGTCAAATGAGAAATAATAATACGTCCCTCATAGGGTCTTTTAAAGGATTAAATTGATTAATTTAGAAGATTTCTGCTTCATCTCTAATCCTTTCCATAAGTACTGGGATGGAAGATTCAAGAAGCCAGGAATTTTTGGCTGTTTTATTCCCAAGTGTGGCTGTTATAGCTAGGGCAGAGTCTAGCTCAATGAATGAGAGATGTTATGCACAAAAGTGTGAATGAAATAATACTCAAAAGGGGAGGAACAGTAGGGATCACTGAGACTAGTGGTACTCAAGAAGTAACCTGGAGCCAACAGTAACATCACATGGGAACCTGAGCAAAATTCAAACTCTAGCCTGCCCATCCCCAAAATTACAGCATCAGAGAGCCTTGGAGCACAGTCTGAAAATTTACACTTAACAAGCTCTCCAGAACACATGTGTAGGTCTAAGTAAATAGTGCCTATCATAAGGCTGGGGCTAAGTACATAATTATTCAGTGTGTATAGAATTTCATGTGTTCCTTTTATTTTCATAAAACAAGGTAGACTCTGCTGAAATTCTGTTATTCCAAAAAATTATAAAGATTTACCTAAAGATTAATATTTAAGTCTGCTGCTTACAAAATCAATTAGACTAGCAACATTTAATCATACCACTGCAGTAGCTCTAACTGCCCACTAGAATAAGCACAGAGCCCAAGGAATCCCAAAGTCAGTTACAGTAATATTTGTGGTTGCATTAAATATTTATTAGCCATTTATTACTCCCCAGGAACTTGCATACATAACCTTACTGAATGCTAGCATAACCTTAAGGACCATTGACTTTATCCTGATGTTATAGATTACAGCTTTGAAAATCAGGAAAGTTGAACAACTTGCCCAAAGTCACACAGCTGGCAAGTCACAAAGACTTCAGATTCCAGAGACCAAGTTGTAACTATTTCTCTGGGTGCTACTAGAGTATTTAATTAAGGAACACAGCATTGAAAGTCCAATTTATGTCAGACTCCAGGCTAAGTACTCTGCATTTAAGAATGTGGTTGAAAATTATTTCAAGGGGAAGCATGGTAGAATTGCAACAGAAAAATAAAAGATGGTCATCGTCTTAGTAACAAATGTAGAGGGAAAGCAAGTCGGAGTCATGTTGAGACATTTTCACAACAGGTTGGGAGCGACCCTTAGTTGTCACTGGTGGTCAGTGACACACGAAGTTCAAGCAGACAGTGAAATCTGGACTTATAATAATATTATCTGTGTGCCTTCCACTAGTGCATGACTCTGCAAAATACTTGGATTAGCTCAAAGATATCTATAATTGTGTTTAATTTAATCTATGCATTGAATTGTGTATTGTGTATTCTACTGAGAAATCTAAATCAATCAGAAAAGTCAGCTGCCTCTTTGACGTGACTCTGAATAAATGGGTACAATAACCATCCGTGTGATAATAATTCATCACCTAGCACATTCCCTACACTACAAAAGGTTATCTACTTAGATCAGCAAGATGTGGCCTGAGGGGCAAATTCAATACCTGCCTTCCTATAGCTCAAAGGGTAAGAACATTTTTCTACTTTAAAATGGCTTTAAAAGATCAAGAGGAAAGTGGCATTTTGTGACACCTGAACATTATCCAAAACTCAAAATTTCAGTCCATAAATAAAGCTGGTGGAACCAGCCACTCTCATTCACTTATTTATGTATTTCTATGACTGAGGTCATGCACAACAGAATTGAATAGATTCTGTAGAACTGTATGGCCCACAGAACTGAAAATATTTTCCATCTAGTTCTTTACAGATGGAGCTGTAACTCCTTCACAGATTACCTTTAGTACTGCTAGTAACACTCTAAGCAGCATTCTTTGCACACACAAAGGCACTGCACCTTACATATGCAGTCACCTTCATGTGGAAGTTCACAGCTCGTGGCCACAAATTCTTTGACCTTTAACCCACTGGGAGAGTGGTTCTAAGTCTCCTTTGAATGTGGAAGATAGAAGGATGTGTTAGTTTTCTGTCACTATATCAAAATACTTGACATAATTAAATTAAAACAAGAAAAGAGTTATTTTAGCTCTTACCTAAGGAGGTTCCAGTCCATGATCAACTGGTGCCATTGCTTTAGGCCTGTGATGAGGTAGCACATCATGGCAGAAGCACGTAGCAGAGGAAACTTACATCAGAAGCAAAGCAGCAAAAGCAAGGAAAGAGAAAATCAAGATTCCACAGTATACTTTTAAAGCCTAAAGACCTCCCACTAGGCCTCACCTCTTAAAGGTCCTATTCCCTCCAAATAATGTTATACTTGGAACTAAACTTCTAATACATGGGTCTTTGTGGAGTATTTCAGATCCAAACTACAGCAAGGCATGAAGATTGTGATTACTTCAATGAAACAAATATGGCAGAGTGGTATTGTTCCTGGATCTCTTGAATAGCTCTTCTCAGGGTGCTTGTTCTCCTGGAAAATCCCAACCTGGATGGAGGCTCCACTGTTCAGCTAAAACTGTTTGCCATCCCAACCAAAGCCCCGGGTATATGCATAAAGAAACCCCTATGATCCCAGCCACTCAAGTCTTCCCAACCCCGGGGATTATAGACAAAAGAGAAGCCACCTGTTGTGTGTCCTGACTGTCTCTCTGAACATATGCTGTTTATGGAATCTCTTGAAAAAGGGAAGGGGCCAAGATATGAGAGGAAAGACAACAGAAGAAGGAATGGTGAAAAAAGAATTGAATTTTGTTATGTGCATGTACCAGCTCCCCACAATGGATGCAATCATTATGTGCTTCTAATTTTTTTAATGGAACAAGAAACAAAAAATTCACATCCAAATTTATGGCAAGCAAAACATATGGTCAGAATATACTTCTGTTATGCTAAGCCAAAACAAAACAACAACTTTACCAGAAAAAAAAGTAAAATAAAATGGCTGTAGATTCCCACAGCCACATCTGAGTTATTTATAACACAGCAACAGATAACTAAGGGTCCATCATTTTCCAAAAGCTAAAGAGCACTTGACTCAAAACTTACTCTTCAGTGAAAGTCTTTAAAGCTCAAAGAACATTAAAATGAAGAAAAATTGAGACAGGCTTGTAAAATGAAAAACCATATACTTTGAAACACAGACTATAAAGTCACAATCATTTTCAAATGTAGGGGAATTATAACTTTGCCAAGAACCAAGAAAAACCTCAGGGCTCTGAATAGGGCCACAGAGTTCATAATTGGTATGATAGTGTTCCCACCGCAGTGGCCTGAATTCATTCCTAGATTTATCCCTATCCACAGTGCCCCTTTGTAACATGATAATTTAAGCTTTAGCATCTGGCTTCCCAGTCTTGACCATAAGAGTTTTGAAACCTCATCTTCTGAACTAGTCCCAATCAGGACATTCTCCTTTACTTTACATTTTGGCTTGTGTCTAGATGTGTCTGCAAAGCCTCATTGTCATAGGTGTGGCTTTTTCAGAGGTAGCTAAATCTAGAATGTGTTTGATTTATGGTGTAATGCTAGGATTAAGGATGGCTGATTAGTAAATCAGTCCCTTGATTGGACTGGCATCGCCTTAACCCTGATAGACTGTCACTTCCTGACAACTCCCCCAAATTCTGGATCAGGTAAATGTTTGCAATTATCTGTTCTTTTAATAATTCATGCTAATTCTCACAGTTTAAATTTACAGAAACAATTTCTGAAAACCTTCTGGGCTAATGATGCATACCAAGTTGTACTGGGCAGAACACAGCACAAAGTTCACCATCTCATGAATACAAGGAGAAAATCACAAGCAATTCAGGAGCACTGAACGCTGACGAGGCCCTAGAATGCCTCACAGAATGCTAGCCAGACTAGTCACAGAGAGGGTGCTCTTGTCCCACTCACAGTGCACTTTATTTGTTTTTAATCGGTTGTAGTTCTTCCTATTTGTACACTCACTTTTTTCTCTGATCTCACTTTGTCATTTACTTATAAATCTTGGAATTTTTGCATTAATTTGTAGATTAGTTTTTCTTTTATTCACTGTAGAACTTTCACATTTACTCTCTTGCCATGTTGCATGATATCATTCCTTGTTGCTTTTTTTTTTAACCCTTCCATGATTCTACTTTGAGAACTGAGTAGATTGATGTCAGCTTCACCTAGATCTCTCACTGCAATTCCAAACTATGTTAATGAGCCAAAGATTAGTCAACTGGAAAACTGATCAGGACAATCCTTCCACTTCCATTTGCCTTTTAGAAAAGGGCTAACATGATGGCTCATGATCTCAGGGATGAATCTGGAGAGTCTGTTCCCAGCAGGCAGGGCATGTGCCTTCTGCACAACAGCTGTCTCTTTCTGCTATAACTTCAAGCGCAGTATTGTGCTAAAACAGCAAGCAATGCAATAAAAATGGGACAATTCTGTTTCCCCACTGAGAGCTGGGACATGTGAATAGGAAACAAATAAAGAAAAAATCTGAGTTTTCATCAGTGAAATGGAAGAACTGCCCAAAAACAGCTGGGGCAGAGGAAAGGTCTGGAAGATGATCTTTCCATTTCTCTGTTGCTAAAGAGAAACCCTGTTATTGTCTGGGTTGCCTTCTGATCTCTTGCCAATAGAATCGGTTTCTCTGAAATGAAGGTGAAGAGATGCTGACAGCTGTGCCCAGCATGGAAATCACCAAGCTGCAACAAACCTCGTATCCTGTCATGGGGCCTCAAGCCAAAGGAAGATATCAGTGACACAGTTAATGAGATCCAAAAACAACTCACAGCCATCAGAGTATTTAAAGGGATCAGAGGGCAGAATATTTAGAGGGATCAAGGTGTCTACTATGTAATTCTTTGCTCCAAAGCATGAGAATTACAGGATTTCCATAAGTGTGCTAAATGAATGGATCCAGTAAAAGACTAGGTCACACTGAAGAATCTCAGAGGAAATTCAGGTGAAAAAAAGATAGCACTTTGTAACAATCACGGCATCACGCTATTTCACATATAGCATCCAATGACCTCATGCTAGTCATGTGAATTAAGAACTTTTTTGGTTGATAAAAGCTGATATTAAACTAGCTTGCCCAAAAGAAGAAAATTTACTGGCTGATTTGATGAATATCAGATGCCCTAGAGCTCACTCTTGTCAAATTTTATTGTTTTGTCTTTGGATAGAATTCCTGCTCTTGGAAGATAAAGTTGATTTAAAAACAATGTAGGAAGGTTTCTCCATGCAATTCATTCCCCATTTTTTAATGGGAACAATCAGGATTTCTCCACACTGTCGACCTATTGACTATGCATAAGAGATCTCTGTCAAAGAGAAAGAGGGGAGAACAATGGAAATGAAGACAGGAAAAATGATATAAGAAAAAGTAGACAATTGGTGAGATGTGAAAATAAATGTTTCAGTGTGCTCCAATTTTCTTCTAAACATAATAGTTTAGGATTTTATTAATCTCCAAGAGTACACTAAATCTAAAATGCATAATATACTGTCTACCACTTATACTTCCTTCCATTTATATTAACTAAAATTAAATAAAATTTAAAGCTCAATTTATCAGTTTCACTATCTACTTGGCAGGAGCTCAATAGATGTGTGTTGCCAGTGACTACAGTAATGGGCAGCATGAATATAGAACATTTTCACCACTGCAGGGTGTTCTATTGGACAGTACTGAGCAATTTAAAAGAAAAAGAAAAGGACAGTATAGTATAGGGGGTAAGAAGCTGGAGTTCAGACTAAACAAGAGTAGAAATAATAAAAGAGAAGAGAGAAGAGAAGAGGAGAGGACAGGACAGGAGAGGAGAGGAGAGGAGAAGAGGGGAGGGGAGGGGAGGGGAGAGCAGGAGAAGAGAAGAGAAGAGAAGAGAAGAGAAGAGAAGAGAAGAGAAGAGAAGAGAAGAGAAGAGAA
>NW_004524587.1:24559160-24569677 GCF_000260255.1 Octodon degus
GGAAGCAATCCTCCCAAAATCATTCCTGGAGGCAAGTATTATACTGATACCAAAACAGGGAAAGACACTTCTAAAAAAGAGAACTACAGGCCAATCTCCCTCATGAACATAGATGCCAAAATCCTCAATAAAATACTAGCAAATAGAATACAGCAAATCAAGAAGATCATACACCATGACAAGGTAGGATTCATCCCAGGAATACAAGGATGGTTCAATTTTTTTAAATCTAAAAATGTGATACACTATATCAATAGAGCGAAAACTAAAAACCACATGATCATCTCTATTGATGCAGAAAAGGCTTTTGACAAACTCCAACACTCATTCATGTTCAAAGTCCTACAGAAAATTGGAAGAGATGGCCTCTACTTCAATCTGGTAAAAGTCATTTATGAAAACTCAACGACTAACATAGTTCTAAATGGGGAAAAACTGAAATCTTTTACTCTTAGATCTGGTACAACATAAAGATGTCTTCTATCACCACTCCTATTCAATATAGTTCTGGAATCACTAACTAGAGCCATTAGACAAGAGGGAGAAATAAAAGAATAAGAATAGGTAAAGAAGAAGTTAAATTATCATTATTTGCAGATGACATGATACATTAATTGGAAGACCAAAAACACTCCATCAAGAAGCTGCAAGAAATAATACAGAAATTCAGTAGCATAACAGGTTAGAAAGTCAATACGCAAAAGTCAATAGCATTCCTCTACACAGATAACAAACACACAGAGGGAAATTATAGAAACAATACCTTAAACAATAGCTCCACAGAAAATGAAATACCTTGGAATTCATTTAACTAAAGAAGTCAAAGATCTTTTCATGGAAAATTACAGTACTCTGAAAAAAGAAATCATAGATGATTTCAGAAAATGGAAAGATATTCCCTGCTCCTGGATAGAAAGAATCAACATTGTGAAGATGGCCATACTTTCAAAATTGCTGTACAGATTTAATGCAATCCCTATCAAACTACCACCAACATTCCTCACAGACCCAGAGAAATCATTCCTAAAATTTATTTGGAACCAGAAAAGACCTAGAATAGCAAAGATAATCCTAGCCAACAAAGACAAGGCAGGAGTCATTACAATTCCTGACTTGAAATTCTTCTACAAAGCTACTGTGATAAAGTCAGCATGATATTGGCAACATAATATACCTGAAGATCAGTGGAATAGATTAGAAGATGCTGAAACTCCTATGAACGATAATCTAATCAATAGAAAAGATTAGAAGATGGTGAAGCCCCTACAAACACACTCAGACACCTTATCTTTGACAAAGGGTCCAAACATACTCACTGGAAGAAAGATAGCCTCTTTAACAAATGGCGCTGGAAAAACTGGCTCTCTACATGCCAAAAACTAAAACTTGACCCAGGTCTATCACCGTGCACTAAGCTAAAGTCAAAATGGATTAAAGAGCTAAACATTAAAACAGAGACATTAAATCTCCAGGAAGAGAAAGCAGGAGGAACTCTTCAAGATATAGAGGTAGGCAAAGAGTTCATGAACAAAAATCAAATCGCATGGGTAATACTTGAATGAATTAACAACTGGACAACTCTTTTTCAGAAGTTTTTCACATCAAAAGAAATTACCAACAAAGTGAAAAGTCAATTCACAAATTTGAAAAAAATCTTAACTAATAAGCACTCAGACAAAGGTCTACTCTCTAGAATTTATTTAGAAATTTTAAAAAATTAGCTCCCCAAAATTAGCTCCAGAAATGGGCATCCGAGATGAACACACACTTCTCAGAAGCAAAATTAAATAAGGGAATAAATGTATGAAAAAGTGCTCCCCATCACTAGCCATCTGTGAGATGCAAATTAAAACAACACTGAGATACCATCTCACCCCAGAAAGAATGGCTATCATAAAGAAAGCAACCAACAACAAATGTTGGAGAGGCTATGGTGAAAATGGAACCCTTTTCCAGTGCTAGTGGGAATGTAGACTGGTGCAACCATTGTGGAAATCAGTTTGGAGACTCCTTAAGGGACTAGAACTGGAAATCTCATTCAAGCCAGTTTCCCCGTACTGGGAATTTTCTCAGAGGAACCGAAAACATCATATCATAGTGGTATATGTGTACCTATGTTTAAAACAGCACAGTTTGTGATAACAAAATTTGGAAACAGCCACTATACCAGTCACATGAGGAATTGTTGAAAAAGATGTGTTACTTTTATACAATGGAGTATTACTCAGCTATAAAGAATGACAAGCTCAAAGCCTTCATATTTAAGTGGGTGCCACTTGAAGATATACTCATAAGTGAAATAATCCAGACCCACATGTGTAAATATCATATAGTCTCCCTCGTATAAGAACTCAAAAGAAGAAATACAAATAGAAATGTATAATACAATTAAAAGGAATGTGAGAACTTGAGGATTGGACAATGAGGAGAGGCCAAGGAGAAAAGCTGGGAAACAGGACAGGGACAAAGCCATACATTTATATGCATACATGGGCAAGGTATTGATCATGAGAAATGTCAGTGGGTTTTTGAAACTAGCAGTTAATTGGTAGGATTCTCACCCTAACTATACATGCTGATACCTGTGAACCAAGTAACTGCACTGAAGATAGCAATGTGTAATAGAAGGGTCATGCTGGGCATGCCTGTCATTCTGGTCCTCTAAATACATACTTCTTTTCATGTCATATCAATTATTACTATATTGTCTCACAAGTAAAAGTTTTTTTAAAATGGGTAAAAAATGAAGAAAGACACAAGAAAAATAAAAAAAAATGTCAACAGGACTATCCTGCTACATGTTGTATATGGTTAGATTTCTAAATTTCTGTGTAAAAAAATATGTAATTGTTTACTCATATTCTTTAAATATTTTTCATTTTTTAAATTTTTATCTCCATACTCTGTAGGAACTTAATGTTTAACATATCAATACTTGATGGAAGATACCTGTTCTATGTTATGCCTAAGATGTTTGATATTCAGAGAGATAGTGAAGTTAAACCCAACTGCATATGTTGTAGGGTAATAATAAGCTTCTCTTCTGGAAGATTAACAACCTAAGTTTGCAGACCAAAAATTAGAGAAATAGAAAGGCTGAAAGAACAGCCAAGACTTTTTCTATAGCCTTTCAAAGTCAGTGAAGACTCAGGACATAGGAGAACCTATACTGTAACATCATGTAACTCACTTGTGGTCCAAATTTTCTGATCAAGGAGACTATGAGGCCTCAGAGGAATGTGATGGATGATGTAGACTGTGCCTAAGGAGAGTCACATGGAGAGAAAACATTCTTTCAGGCTTTCACAGAGAGCAAATTGGTCAAGCAATGGCTGTGACTCATCCACATGGCTGACACTGACAAGGGATCTGCAACCTGCAGTACAGGGTTATAGGATAAATCCTGAGGGCACTTAACTAACCTTATCAAATACAAAAGTTACATTTCTTGTTATATAGGTCTCGCTTTATCTTGGTCTCAACCATCCAGCAGAAAAGTATAAAAATGAGGTTATAAAGTAAAGCCATGTTAATATGCTGAGCTGTGAAAGGTTCAAGTCCACAATTTCTGTGGATAATTCACTACCATTTTGGAATGCTGGACTGTGTTGGATAATAAAAAACAAAATAAATAAATACAAAATAAAAGCTAAATAACAAGCACTTATTGGCACTCCTATAGAATTATTTAAACCTTACAATATTCCAATAATGTAGTTATTTTTATTCTTATTTTCTAGACAAAGATACAAAGATACAGAGACATTAAAATAACTAGCTCAACAACTACATGGAGGATAGCAATGTGTAATACAAAACCAATGGTTGAATATCTCTCATCTTGGTCTTCTAATTGCATACTGTTTCTAATGTCTTATCAATTGTTATACTCTCTTAAAATAAATTTTAAATATGACAAGAAAAATTAAGATTTCTTCAAATCAAGGGTTAATATTCAATTATTTGTCCAATCTTGCATAACTTTGTCTGTTAATCTGATCAAATGTTTTGACAATAAAAATAGATAATATAACAACCATTTTTAATTAACTATTCCTGTTTTGAAAATCTATAACATATGTATTGTTGTATGTTGCCCTGTTTCTGTCTTTTTTATTTGCTTTGCTTCTGTTTTTACTCTTCAAAATAAAATAAAATTGAATTTTAAAACAAAGAAAATAAATCTTTATGGTACTGGAGATAAAACCCAGGGCCTCATGTTTGGCAAGTCCTCTACTACTAAGCAACAATGTCAGCACCTCTAGTACATTTCAACAAATAATTAGTGACAAAAAATTACAACTGAGTCCTGATGTTCCAAGAATTCTTCTGGCTCCAAGATAAATTTATCCCAGATTCCTGTGGTAAATGTGACACTCTTCCTCCATTTCTACACATTATCTTTGGGCTTCAGATAGTTATAGTTGTTTTTCTGTCTTATAGCCAAACAAAAATATCACATATTACAAGAACTAGAATTACTAATTTCTGGTTATCATTTTACTGTTACAAAACTTTCCTTCTGAGAATTTAAATGATTTCTTCTAGGTCACAAAGCCAATAACTGATGAAGAACTATTTTTTTAAACTGGAAATTCAGCCACTACTTTCCTCAATAATATATAAAAAATACTTCAAAATCTTTAAAAATCTTTCCCACATAAAATCTTGTTGATAGCTGTATGTGGTAGTTTTTCCCAATGCCTTTAGACAGCCCTATTTTAAAAGTATTCAACATAGTCTTTCTAAATCTAGTAGCTGCAAAGAAAAATCAATAATAAAATTATGACAATATAGCTAACATTAACTGAACAGGTGCTCAGTCTAGTCCAGTGGTGGTGAATCTATGACACAGGTGCTTCAGCTGGCTGTTATCACTGAGAACTCTGAAAGGTTCACCATTCCTGGCCTATGTAATGTTCTCATCCAAACAATAAGCAAGCACTGAATAATTTAATTTTCACTGCAATTCTATGATATAGCTATCTTATAGAATATATATCTTGTGTACTGGAAAGCTGAGGCAGAGTAATCAAATGGTCCTTCCAAGATTACCCCAAAAGCCCCATTTCATGTTGATAGTCTTACAGTACCTCATGTTAGGTGTGTGCCCCTAAGATGCTCCAGTCTGTTTCTTGTCCAGTCTATATATCAGGGACACCTTCCCCCATTGAGACATTAGAAAGACAATACTCCAGTGAAAGACTAACAGAAATATATTTTGCACTTGATAAGAGAAGGACTCGAGTTGAGCATGTGAGAAACAATGATGTGAAAAAAGAAACACATAGAAGACTGGGCATGGTGGTGTGCGCCTGTAATCTCAACTCTTGGGAGGCTGTAAACAGGCAGAGCAGATCACTATGAGTCTGATCTAGTAATGAGACCCTGAACACTCTGTAGACCCTTCCCTAAAAAATAAGAAATGCATAGAAAAGTTTGTGAAGCCCCATATTAAAAATGGGAATAATAATATTACCTGCTACCCATAGTAGGTGAAAAGTACTGAGTTAAACCATGTAAACACTAGAACTCACAATATGCTCTATAAACTTTAAGATTTTAACTTCTATCATCATCATGATTATCATCATTTTTACTATTATAAAATTCCTATTCCCTTTGTATTTCCCCAGAATTGTTAGCCTTAAAATAGGTCGCTATTTCTATTGCAAGCTAAAATTTAAAGAAGTGTAATGAATCTTTAAGACTTGTAAAATTACATATACAATAATGAAGAACTTATTCTTATTATAATATTGATAGAAAACTTGTGTGGTATTTGTCCTTGCTGGCACACAGTAGATGTTCAGTAAATCATTGGGCATGCTCATTTTTTTACTTCTATAAGGTGAGGTAAAGGCTAACTCAAGCTGGTTCCCACTTAAAATCATATGACCTGTAGAAATTAGGACAATTTGGGGAGAGTTTAACAAACAGGCTATTCTAAAACTTGAGCAAAGGGTATAGAACTCACTTAAAAGATTACAATGCTCTGAAGTTTCATTTCCATCCTTAGTCTGATGGAGCCAGAGGAAAGGAGATGAACAAGCTGGGTGGGGCCATGTGCTGAGGGTCATCCTGTGACTGCTGAGAGCTTCAGATAAAGAGAGGGCAAGGCAGAGAGCATCCAAGGTTCTGAATACCTCACATTCACTCACTCCGTTCCTCACCTCATGGGCCTAGTTCACAGATCAGCTTCACGTTGTGCAAAACTGGGTGAAAGAAGGTAAAAGTAGATCCATCATGGCAAACAGAATAAATTCTACCCAGGGACAACGTAAACTGGTTAGCTTCTATATATATATATACTAGAAACACATGAACATACATGTGTTCAGAAGCAAATCAGATATATAGTTTTCTTCTGGTACATTATATATTCTCTATACCAGGATTCTTTAGCTTAACAAAGATGAGTTCATGTTTTTATCTTTGAGGGCAAGGACTCATCCATTGTTGTAGCTCACATTTCATTATCCTTCAATATGTGCTTAGTTCAAAGTAGTTACTCTGAGTGCTTATTAAAATGAATTCAGTTAAGTGCAATTTTAATTTTTTTTCAAAACAGGGAATTGAACTCAGTACCTTGTGCTTGCCAGACAGGAGCGTGTTCCATTGAACTAATCCCCAGACTTTCAGTTAAATATTTATGAAGGCAACTTTTTCATTAAACAATGAATTTCACTCCTACTTTTTCATTAAACAATGAATCTGAAAAAGAATTTTATAGGAAAGTTTAAAGGATGGAGTCAAGATCCAAGCAGTAATGATCTATGATACTGGATAAGAACCAAGGTCCCAGTTTCTGATCTATTCTTCTTCTAGTAAGACATACTTCTCACAAAAGCTCATGTGAATTTACCAATTACGTATATTCAGCACGCTGGACAGTTCCTAACTGGAACTTGCCTAATTTCTATAGTCTAATCCTAGCTCAAATCCTGGAAAACTACACTGTAGTGCTCTGTACAGGCTCGTTGTGGAAGAAGTGGTTAATAAAAAGAAGGAGAAAAGGCAAGAAATGAAGTTATCCTGAGGGCTGGCCAGATAGCACAGTGGACTAAAGTGCCTGCTTAGGTAGAGCACAGTGGCCAGGGTTTGATGCCCAGCGTGCTGTGCCGGCCCTGCCCCCGGGGTTCACTGAGACAGCGATTGAGACTGGACATGGTGGTATGTGCCTGTAATCCCAGCTCTTGGGAGGCTGAAAACAACAGAATCACTACAAATTCTATCTACATATTGAGACCCTGTAGATCCTGTAGACCCTGTACTTAAATACATTTTTATTTAAAAAAAAAAAAAGTTGTCCTGAGAAAATATTGAAGTATTCCTTCCTGCTTACCCATTTTTGCCCCACATAGGAACGTAAATGGGTGTCTTTGGGTGCACACTGATGAAGGGCACCGTAGCAATAGTTACATGCCTTGGCAGCTTGAATTCTTAGGGATAGCCTCAATCAGCTGATCTGAGAACCACAGAAAAACGAAAGAAAACTGTAAGTGGAAATTTATGTAAAGAAACCAGTCATTTTTTTTCCAGAGGATTAAAACACTATTTCTTATTTAAATATCAAAAAGTATTTCATGTACTAAGCTCATTCTGGGCTAATCTCCCAATCTATGGGTGGAATGACCAAGTTGGCTATTCTCTCAATGAAAAATTATTAAAGGAAGAGTTTTAGAAATCATTTCCTTGTGAAATATACATCTGTCTCTTTGAATAAAAGCATTCTGACAGAGAGCCTAGGAAGTACTAATACAAGGTAACAATCTATCTCTACTACTGAACTTTATTTGACTGTGAGAAAAAAATGGTATAAAATTCTATTATGGTACATCAGAAAGGCCTGCCTCTACCGAGGACTTTGTATTTCTTTTACAGAAATCCTCATCAATCATTTAAAATCATTGACCATATCTTGCACCTTCCTTACAGCCATAGTTAAATGGAAGCTGTGTTATCCTCTAAATGGCTTTGCTTCTCAGATGTAAAGCAGAATTTATGTTTACTATTCTTCTTCAGACGCCCACACTTTCCTTCTGCAAGATAAACCTTATAACTGCTTTAAATCATCCCCTTTCTTCATGTGATTACACAGAGAATGGCAGATTTACAGGCTTAAGACCATCTGTGCCAAGGAAAGAAGATGGGTTTTTTTTTCTTAATAGATGAGATGGCATTGTTTTATTGTCACTTTTATAATCTTACATATCTGCACAAAGCCTCATCCCTCCGTGCATGACCTGCACGTATTCACTTTATGCAACGAGGTCATTCTCTACTTCCCTATTTCCCCGCATGAGACCTTTACACCAAACCAGGGCTTCTCAGTCTAGACACTAATGGCATTTGGTAATTGGCAGTTTGATGCTTCTTTGTGGTGAACAGACACCCTGTGCACACCATGATGTTTAGCGGTACCACTCACTTTCATGTGCTAGATGCCAGAACACAGCCAGCCTCTAGATTGTGATAACCAGAAAGGTCAGAAGATATATTGTGAAATGTGCTCTGGGAGGCAGATTACAAACAGGTTGAGGATCTCTGTGAAAATACCCCATGCCTACCTAACAAACTGTGCAAAAGAGATTAAAATTAAGGTAAATTCAATAGACACCATCAGAATCTCCTTTAATCCATCCATTCACTCATTCATCAGCACATTTGACCGCAGACTCATTTCTCCTAGCATTTAGGGGTTCTCTTGTAGATCTTGCCATCAGTAGATAACATTCTTATGGAAAGTTACTTTTGGGGTTTCTTGAATAGTATAATTATTCACTAAGTCCTTGAAAAAAATTGGTCAGTAAGTCCAGGAAAGTAAAAATCAAATAAACCTAAAACTTTTACTTAAGAATTCATGAAATCAGGAGAAGATATTCACAGCACTTGTAGTCACCAAAATTTCATTTTATGTATTAAAGTCAGAAGCAAATAAGATGCAGCAATGGGTTTCATGGTGTTGATGCCTCATAAGACACCTAATGTTTTGAATGTTCAACCTCCCTTTAAAAATACATTTTAGTAAACAAAGAAAGATTTGAACATATTTCTTGAAACACTTGGAGTAAATTATAGATAAAGTCTGAATTATAGATACTGTAATTTTATTTGCTTGATACTTGTTTGTAATTTCAAGTTTTTCTACAGTGAGTATGCATTTCTTTTACAAATAAAAAACAATTAGCTTTTAAAAATGAAATTAATTAAAAACTCTGGCTCCCATATATTCGGAGTTAAGCCCAGTGCAGTAAACACCATGCAGTAACTTTCAGCCTCCTAGGGGATTATTTATAGGCAACCACTGAGTAACCCTAGAGAGCAAGAAAATAAAGTTGACATGGAAGCATTTTCCAAATTGCTTCCAAACATACAAAACAGCATCAGGTCTTTGAAGACCAACCCCGCAGTCTCTGCCCAGGGAACAACAGTCTGTGTAAAAAAGTTCTCTCTGTAGTCTTCCTCACTTCTTGCCCATGTGATTGCTGCTGCAGCAGCTGAAGCCTCTCGTACCCACCTGCCCAGACCTCTGGAAGGTCACATTTGCATTGGCTGGCAGGAAAGTCCAGGTGGTGCTGCCCGAGGATACTGACTGGTTTTCTAACTTGCTTAATTATAGATTCTTCCCCTGCCAGCACTCCTTCCTGGTCATCTCCTGCTGTGTGCTGCTTGGGCTTTTAGCTAGAAACAGGAGAGGAAGAAATACAAAGCAGGAGATCAGGCTACATAGCTGTGAAAGACGACCTGTAGATCTAACCATACATCCATTCAAGACTTGCTGGTGGGATACTAATTTAAAGAAAAATAATTGCTTGGAGGAAAATTATTTCATGAAAATGATCTTTTGAAGTACTGTCAGAGGCACTGGTTTCAGTGCGGCATTGTCCTGAGTTCCAGTATCAACTATGTCAGCTATGAGCTTTGAAACTACGGAGTAACTCTGTCAGGTTTTAGGAATCTACTTTCCCTGTTTTGAAATGGGCTTAATAAATACTCTCATAATATGCAAATTAAATCACTACTACAGTGTTACTTTAGTTGCTGAATGGCCCCAACTTTTACCTTCCTACTGCTTGAACAGAACTACTTGAAAAAAGTTTTTAAAAACCTGCTCAGTATTTGTAACTTTGCTCCATAATCAAACTGAAAATCCAGCTTGACAAAACCTGTACTGCTAAGAAAGAGCCGCACATCACGTTTCACAGGGGACACCAACGTGTGACACTGCAATCTAAGGACGCTCTCACTCAGACAGCATATATTGCTTGTGTATGTGTATCAAAGGAATTGTTGCCATGCCTTTCATCTTTTTTACCTTTATTTGCATAAAATACCATAACTATGACTATAAAGTTAGTGATACCAGCAGTAATGCTAAGAGGAAAACTGAAAACCACAATAGATTCAAGAAATACAACATTGCAAGATTTGTTAAATTTCTAGAAAAATGAATTCATACGTGTAACTGGCCTCAGGGCCAGTTATTTGGTTTTCCACCATTTCTTAACATATAT
>NW_004524587.1:24569777-24578110 GCF_000260255.1 Octodon degus
AGAAGAGAAGAGAAGAGAAGAGAAGAGAAGAGAAGGGAGGGAGGAGGATGGGAGAAAAAGGGAGGAAAGTATTTGAGATTTTTAAAGATTTAATTTGGTGAAAATAATGAAATATACTATTTGTGTGGGAAAAACATTTTTAATTAAATAATAAGAGGAGAAAATTAAGTTTCTTATTAGGAAAGTATTATATCAACAGGATCTTAGAGACAAAACAGAAAGCTAACAGAAAGCACACCAAGATGCAGTGGATAAATTGTCCTGTGCCAGAAAGAAGTAAGAGATAAGGGTGAACAGCGAAGTGAAAAGACAGAATCTGTACTGTGAGATCTGGTTTATCATCTAGAGCCAAAGCGCCATCTGACATTTGCAGCTCAGGTTATGGCCCTCAGAGTGACGCATTTCGCGCCTGCCTAGAAAATGCAACAGCAGTTGCTTTTTAGTTGACTCAAAATAAAATTTATTGTAAATTGGCTAACTTATCAGGTTGCTGTACCAGCTGTATTTCCTAGGTCAAATACTAGGATAGGCAAATTATATTATGTATTAAATGCCAAGTAATCCACTTTCTTTTAATTTCATTAGATAACCAATCATACTCAAGTGTCACTATTTAAGGAGGCAGTGTCAACAAACACAACAGACCCAACTTTAAAATGGGAATGTTAAAAATAAGAGTCCCACAAATTAGTACTATGTGTACATAATCTAAAACTTTTTTTATGTATGACCTTATTTGTGATTTGGAGCAAAATTTATTTTTTCTCTAAACTTCCAGATAAATTAATACATTGACCCTGATACCAAAGTCTTATGATTGTTGCTATACCTACTAACGCAGAGGAACAGTGTTGATTTTTTTTTCTGTTTTGTTACTATGAAGTGATCAATAGAGGGAAGTATGGAATTCTTAACTCTAAAAAGTTAATAGACTGGACATGGTGGTGTGCTCCTGTAATCCCAGTGCTTGGGAGGCTAAAAACAGGAGAATCACTACGAGTCCGATCTGCATAGTGAGACCCTGTAGACCCTGTACTAAGTGCATAAAAAAAATTTTTTAAAGTTAGGACATGTTCTGGGGGCTGGAGAGATGGCTCAGTGGTCTAAAGCACCTACTTGGAACAAGCTTGGCAAAGCACGGGGACCGCGGTTTGATCCCCCAGCACCACATGCCAGCCAGCCCCGCCCCCTGGTGGGTTGAGCTGGCCACACACACACACACACACACACACACACACACTCTAAATAAATGTAAAAAAAATTTTTTTTAAACAAAAAAAAGTTAGGACATGTTCAATGTTCTTGACGGATGATTTTTAAGTGTCAACTTTTAAAGTGTTTACATTCATGGGAGACAAGTAGAAAATATAATGAAAAAGTAGAATAAATATACTTTTAATATGCTTGGGCAACCTAAATACAAGGCTTGTTGTCATTTTGGTAAAGCATTTCTTGTTATCCTTTTATTATTTGTAACTTAAGTAAATGCCTTTTCATCCTATACTTAGATTTTTTGATTATATAATCAAAACTGTCAATTGAAAATTTTTCTAGATATCATTTCATGATACATAATTTTAATCATCTTTATTTTTAGGCTTTCAGATATTCATAAATAAAATGGAAAAGTAAACATAACATTTTACACAAAGTGTTGAGATTTGGTTAATATGCATTCAAACAGTGATATTAGATTTGTTGACTTAAAGTCTATAGGTAGCTAAATTAGAAATTAATATACAGAGCAGGATAGGCCCCTCAAGGAAGGCAGCACAAGAATATGAAGACATCAGAATTGTGGTGAAGCTGCCTCTGAAGAAGACAAGAGCTCAAGATAAAGATGCAATGTGCTTCCCCTAAGGAATAGGCAGTAACTTGGAATTATGCCATAATTAGCACCACCTGGTCCAGTATAGTCCAGACAAACATCAGTCACCAGGTAGGTGGCCAGAGCCTTTGGACCCATCCTTTCCCAAATGTCTTTGTTGTTTCCATGTACCTGGCTGTGACCTGCTTCCCTATTGGACCAATATTAGCTAAGTGGCTATATTTCTAATCCAATAGATGATGGCAATTTGACCCATGTTGTAACCTTACTGTATATATTACCCCTGACAAAAGGCCTTGGCAGCTACCCAGTTCTGGGACCCCTTCTGTCATTCAGAAGCTACTCTTGTTCCCCGGTAAACATTTCCTACTCTTAGCCTCTTTCATCCTTTGGAATTCATTCCTTAATTTTGGGGGAAATGAACTCAGAACATCTGACAGCCACCAAGTAGGCTAGGAGTTATACTTCTCCCTATGCCAACTTGACTACTATTGACTAACTGCAAAAGTATTTAGAAGACTGCTAAAACTTTTTGTATCTCTGTTTTTTCATGTCATAAAATAATAAAATGGTGACCCTTTCTCATCACAATCATATCTCCCTAAAACAGCATCTCAGAACTGAAATTACTTAATCGAAGCTATAAAGGGTCTCATGTCTCTTGAGAAATCTTGACAAATTTGCTCTTCCAAAGATTTATGTCAGTGGCAAATGCCATCTATCATTCTTAAGCATATCCATTCTCAGTCCCCTGCACCATTTCTAATTGATTTTGAATCTTTAACAAGTAATCATGCAGATAACAGCTTTTTTCATCCAAAACAGAAAATAGAATAGCATTCTTTTAAAAAGAATAAAACCAAATTTAGCATCTTGCTCTAAGACACCTGGAAGGAAATAATCTGTGCTTTTATGTTTATAAATATTTAGCACACCTTTCTCAGGTGTCTTTCTTTATAATGACATTCTCAGTGGGATAAACAATGTTCTACTAGCAAATGGAATGTTGCCGCTTATAAGTAAAGGTAATGGCATTTGGGGGATTCTGAATAGAAATGATAAACATCAAATGATAAGGGCTTCATCTGCCTCTTGTGTTGCAGCTAAATAAAGCTTTACAGTAGAACCCAGTTGAGGGAATCCACTAGCAAGTTTTGCCTATCCAGAATTTCTATCGCATTTCCCAAGGTTAAATGCTTTGCCTTGAGGCACTTGCTCAAAATGATAAAGGGGACACTGTAGGACAGTGGTGCTCTTTGTAATGTTAATAACCCTTGATTCTGATATCTGATACAGCTCTGGGGAAATCTGCCAGTCCCAGACTTTAAAAATCTAACTCAGTTAAGTTCTCATTATTGCAAAAATATATATTTTTTTTATTTGGCAGAAGCAAGAAGATAATTTGACTTCCACATATTTAGATATTCATTATTTATCTCACTGAATTGAATTTCCACGGGATAACATGTTGTGATATAAAATTAATGTAATTTTTTCTGTAAAAGCAGATGGTATTTTATTTCAAAGTTACATATATTTATATACGTATAGGATTCATTTTTATGATATAAGCTAACCTGGGCAGTGATCTTTTATCATATTTGGTACTTATTTATTTATTTAAGATTTATGCCCCATCTGGCTAGGGAAAGACATGAGAAACTCTGCTGATGAATATACAGGTAAAATGTAACACAAAGAAATGGTAAACTTAATCAAAAATAGCCAAGGGAACAGCACATTCAGACTCAGACAATGTGTACAGCTCTGGGTAAATAAGTAAATCTGCTGTATTTACCAATTGTTAATTTAAAAAAGAAAATAAATAAATACTTTAAGCCACGATATAAATCATCCAGTCTTTCTCTTATTTTTAATAAGAAGCATCATACAAATCCATCCAAACATGAAAGTGATGGAAGTGAGGGGGATCAAACCCAGGGCCTCACAAGTAGAGGTGAAGACGAAGGGAGGAGAGGGGGAAAAAATGAATAAGATAATATAATGGAAAGTTTCAAAAACAAAGAGGAAGAAATGCCTTTTGTGGAGATGGCATGCATGATGATCACCTCCAGAAGGTATCAATGGATGAAATAGAGTTATCTTTATCGTGGAACAATGTTCAGCAAATCATAATTATTATTAAACAAATCAACAGTACTTTCCTTTGTTCTTTTCTTTAATTAGCACAATGGCTGACTTGGACTTCCTTGAAGACAGTGGGTTAACCACGTAATCTACTAAACCACTGTTTGATAGGAAATAATTTCACATTAATCAATTGGCTATCACATTAAGTCTCAGGTTGAGTATAAAAGACACATTGCAATCCTTATGCTGATGACCTACCTTGAAGGATAGTTTGGAAAACACCAGAGCAATTGATGAAACACTTGCAACCTCCACAATGTTGGCTCTCTCAAATATCTACTCTCTTACAAATGTAACCATTTTTCCCTTGAAATTGTTATAGACAGCTAAAATAGGTAGACATAAATATTCAGTCACAGATGACTGAGTCCTCAAGGAACTCAGAACAAAACAATAAAGACATCAGAATTGTGGCATCAGACACATAGGTGGATGACCAGAACACCTAGACCCATGCTTCCTCCCTTCCCCAAAATGTCTTTGTTCTTTATCATTTCCCTTTACCCTTTATTTATTTATTTTCTGTATTTTAGGGAAAGGTCTACAGGATATTCAGGGTCTCACTACTAGATCTGACTCATAGTGATCCTCCTGTTTACAGCCTCCTAAGAGCTGAGATTACAGGCACATGCCACCTCACATCCCAGGGGCCTATATCATATATATATTAGCTAAGCAATGACAATTGTAATTGTATAGGTTGGTTGTATTTTAATCCACATCGTACCCAGGTTGTGATTTTTCTGTGCAAATTATTTCTGACAAAGAACCTCAAGGGGTACCCACTTGTAACTCTTCATGGAAATCCAGGAACTATTCTGCTTTGCTCTATTTTCTTTTGTAATTTTTTTTTCATTTATACATTTTGTACAGTGTCTATCTCATAGTGATCCTCCTGTTTTCAGCATCCCCAGTACTAGGACTACAGGCATGTGCCATCAGGCCTGGATTTGGGGCCAGCACACCATGCAGTACTGAGAATTGAACTCATGACCTTGCTATTGCTGGATAGGTGCTTAGACCACCAACCTATCTCCCTAGCCATATTAATCATTATTGCAGCAGAAAAAAAGGCTGTTAAAACTTGTGATTTGACAAGAGCAAAGTTATAAGCCATTCAAACAATAATAACTCAAGAGCTGTTAGAAAATGTGAAGTTAATCCAGTTACATTTATCCTTTCTGCAGAGGTCACTGGAGATGGAAAGTGACTTGATAAAGATCGTGTAGCAATAAAACTGGGATGGCAGACTCATAATTGAGTCCAGCATTAGCTGTGTCCATAATCCTAACTTTTGAATTTCCCAACACTAAGGTTCTTTGAGAACTGAAATAACAGAATTTGATATGAAACACCAAGATCTTTAGCTAGATTAGTCTTCTCATCTGCAGTATGGCTTTGAAAACGAATCTTCCCCCACCCCCAAGCCCGTGGAGTGAGTGAGAATTTCTGCAAAGCTTTCAGGATCCCTAGATCCAGTTCAGGCCAGTCCCTGTGAGTGTATGGGAGAGCTTCCGGCTTCCCTGCACCCACAGAAACTCTCCTGACCAAAACTCAGGCACACTGCATGAGTGAGACCCTCTACCATGCCCTTGGGACCCCTCCACCCAGCCTGAACCCCCACCCCCAAGCCTGCCCAGTGAGTGAGAACTTCTGCCACACTCTTGAGAACACTAGATCCAGCCCAGGTCAGGCCCTGCTAGTGTGGAAGAGCTTCTGCACTCCCCTGTGCTCCCTGGGCCAGAGGCACAACACAGGGGCACCACAGGTTCACTGTTGTGCCAGAGGGGCACAACAAGCTCACTTCCGAGGGCTGCAGCAGGAAGGAGCTGAAGACAACACCTAGACCCAAGTCAGGCATAACTGGATAAACTCAAAGCTAATAGATCTGCACCAGAATTTCAGTAGGTTCTAAGGTTATAATTGCACCAACACTCTACATCAAAGATCAGAGGTAAGTGCTATACAGAATGACAATGACAAAGAGCAAAATGCAATCTCAGGCCCTGAGCCCGCCCAGAACAAGTGCAGAGGACACTAGCTCAACTGAAATGAATGAATTAACAGTGTAAGAATTAAAGAAACAGGCCGGTCCATGCCCAGGTGCAGCATGGGTAAGACCCACTTCCACCCCCTTGGGACCCCACCACCACTCTGCAGCACCCCCCACCCTGCCTGCGGAGTGAGAATTTCGGCCGCGTTCAGGGGACCCCCATATCTAGTCCTAGCCCAGGCCCGGAGAGTGTGTGGGAAAGCTTCCTGCTACCATACGCCAGCGGGACCTGCTGCTCCCAGCCCAGGCACAACGTGGGAGAGACCCTCTACCACCCCCTTGGGCCCCCCACAACACTCCGCGGTACCGCCCCACCCCGCCAGCCCAGTGAGAATTACTGGCACGTTCTGGGGACCGCCAGATCCAGCACTAGCCCAGGCCTGGTGAGTGTGTGGGAGAGCTTCCCCTCCGCATTATTCCACCTTTTGCTCTCCAGACTCAGCTCAGGCCTGGATTACAGTCCTGGGGTGAAACACTGCAGCTGCAGTCCCTGAGGAGAGAGTAGGGGACAAAGACAACCAGCTAGTCCAGGAGCAGAACATCTTGTCATAGAGGCACAACAGGATCACTCCCAAGGGAAGCAGCAGGAAGGAGCTGAGCACAACAGCCAGACCCAAGCCAGGCACAGCAGGATAAATCCAAACTTTGTAGACATGCACCTGAATTTAGGTAGGTGCTAAGGTTATAACTGCACCAAAGCTCTACAACAAAGGTCAGAAGACAGTGCTACACAAAATGACAATGAGAAGGAACAAAATGCAATCTCAGAACCCAAGCCCACACATAAAAAGTGCAGAGGACACTAACACAGAAAAAATTGGGAGCCACACAGCTGAAATCAATGAATCCACAGGTTCTGAAATAAACAAATGCAGAAAGGTATACAACAACTCAGACTGGAAAAGAAAAAAGAAAACCCTGAATTAATATCATCTGCAATAAAGAATCAAATGCAAAAACATATGGAGGAAACCCAATGCCCACCCAGAACAAGTGCAGAGGACAGTAGCTCAGCTCAAATGTATGAATTAATAGCATCCATAGTAAATAAGCAACAGCAGAAAGTTATAGTTGAACTTAGAGCTGAATTCTTTTCTACTAGCTCAGCTCAAACGTATGAATTAATAGCACGAATAGTAAATAAGCAACAGCAAAAAGTTATAGAGGAACTCAGAGCGGAATTCTTTTCTAAAATAAAAAAAAAAAGAATTATCTGAAATCATAGCATCTGAAGTAAAGAATCAACTACAGAAACATAGGGAGGAAACCCAATCTGAACAAAACACTGCATTAAAAGAAATAATAACTGCTTCTACAGAAGACATTGATAAAAATAGACAAGATTAGAAAAATGACAAATTCCTTGAATGAGCAATACAAGAAAGAAATAGATCTCATGAAGCAGAGTCAGACTTTCAGATCTTGTAGACTCTGGTGCAACTAGTGAAAAGGTAAGAAAAGATCTCTTAAAAACAACAAGGATGCAGGAAAAAGTAATTACTCACTTGCAAAACGATGCAAAGATGAACAATGTGAGGCTAATAGGTATCAATGAGAAAGAAGGAGTCAATACAAATGACATTTAAAAAATATAGGCAGAAGTAATAGCAGAAAACTTTCCAAATATGAGGAAACAATCTGACACTCAGGTAACCGAAGCATACAAAATGGCAAGTAACCTCAACCCAGTTAAAAACACACTGAGACATATAATAGTGAAGATCTCAGAAATTCAGCACAGGAATAATATACTGAAAGACGCTAGAGAAAAGAAGCAGATCACATTCAAAACAAAACCCATCAGAATTATGGCTGACTTGTCTTCACAAACCATGAAGGCAAGAAGAACAAGGAGCAGAGTACTTCAAATCCACAATGAAAAGAAATTCCACCCCAGACTATTGTACATTGCAAAACTCTCTTTCAAGTTTGATGGAGAGGTGAAATACTTCCATGACAAAGAACAACTGAAGAATTTTATGATCACAAAGCTAACCCCACACAGGCTCCTAAAAGATGTTCTAGAGAGGGACCAACATGATCAGAATTCCACTAATGACATCAAAAGCAGCCAACTATATAAGGCAAACAGTTAAACAGAAGGAAAAGGAGTAAACAAAAACAGGTAAATAACATGTCAATCATAAGTCAATACATCTGAATTGTAACCATCAATGTACATGGACTCAATTCACCAATTAGAAGAAATAGACTGGCACAGTGGATTAGAAAACAAAATCCAACAATATGCTGTATACAAGAAACACATTTAACTCATAAAGACATTCATAGGCTGAAAGT
>NW_004524587.1:24578461-24584323 GCF_000260255.1 Octodon degus
TATATATATATTTGGTTCTCAAACTTTTCAGTGTTTGAACACAAATTTCAAACAAATTGAGTTCAACAACTGTTTTAGTTACTGGGACAAAATATCCAATACCCAAGGGGAAAGAAAGAAATAGTTATTTTGACTCAGTTTATAGAGCTTTCAGTCCTTAGTTGGCTGGCTCCGTGGCAGAGACTGTGGCAGAGGCATACCACAGAGGAGAAGGCGGCGGCAGCAGAGGCCCCAGCAGTAATAGCAGCAGCAGCTGCTGCAAGCCCTCTTTCTGTCCCTTATCCTGCATCTAGGCTGCTACTCCTTTGTGTGGGTAGCACTCAAACCCAGAGTGGGGCACTCAACCCCATAATCATAACCCTTAATCTCAGCATCATATGCCCTAGATCCAGCCACCTCTAAAAAACATCACATCATCGGATGAGGCTTTGGAGGAACACAAGTTATAACAAACAACAAAGGTAGCACTGTATACCTCAGACGGAGGGTGCTTTCTCAATTATTCATTAATTCAGTCAAACAAATTGTTAGTGCCAATATGTGCCAGAAACTTTGCTGCATATTGAATTCATCATGGTCAACTAAAGTAAAAGAAACAGTCCTCTTCCCTGCGGCACAACAAATCTAATTAGAAATCTTTGTATTTAGCAGCATGTACATAAATAAATACATAATTGAACCACAAAGCAGGAGTTCCTACAGGCAGAGTATGGAAAAGGCTAGATGAAGATCATGAAATGGAATCAGAACAACTGAAAATTAATCAGGTGAAGAAGAGAAGAAAAGCATTCAGGGTTGAACAGATAGCTTGGTAAACTAAAGCATCTGCTTAGGCAGACAGAGCTCAGTGGCTGGAGTTCAATCCCCTACATGCCTTGCTGGCTCCACCCCGCACCTAGGGCATGTTGAGATGGCAATTGGGACTAGTTGTGGTGGTGCATGCCTGTAATCCCAGTGCTTGGGAGGCTGAAAACAGGAGGATCACTACAAGTCTGATCTGTTTAGTGAAACATTGAACACCCTGTAGAACGTGTACTAAATACATTTTTAAAAAGAAGAAAGAAAGAAAAGCACTCAACATGAACTAAGCAACAGGGCAAATTGCTTGTCCATGTAATTTCTGTGGTGGCTTTAGCCTGTAGCACCCCCATGTCCAGGCTTTCATGGGTTCCTGAGGTCACTATGCTAATAACTAAAACAGATGCAACATGGCAGTCTCAAATATTAATCCTTTTTAAATACTCAGCACCTAGCAGAGGGCCTAGAGCATAGATGTCAACAAAAGATATTCTGAGTGAAAAAATGAGATCTTAATTGGTGCCACTCATAGCAATGAAACTTTGACAAATCAGTCTGTATAAGCATTTGTGTCCTTTTTTGTAGGTTATTAAAATTCATAAAATTGATACATCCAAATTATTTTAGAGATCATATAAGATAATGATAATGAAAGAATGTATCATAAAAAGTTGTGCATGCCACATGTGGTGGCACACACCTGTAATCCCAGTGCTCAGGAGGCTGAGGCAAGAGAATTGCTGTGAGTGTTCAAGGCCATCCTGGACTATATAACAAGACCCTGTGTTATGGCTTGTGCTCAGAATCTGTGATTCATTCATGATCCAATGCTGGGATTATGGGTATGAGTGCTGCATCCACCTGGGGTAGATAGCCTGAATAAAATGAGAGGAGGGCAGAGAGGCTTGCTCGCTGCCACAGCTGTTGCTCCTCCCTTTGCTCTTTGCTGTTTTCTCCCACCATGAACTGCTGCCCTCTGTCATGTGCCACTCTGCCTTGGAGCCAGCTGAGTATGGACTGAAACCTCCACTAATGCAAAGCTAAATTTTGCGTGTCAGGTATTTTGTCCCAGCAATGAGAGAAAAGTAATTAAGACACCCTGTCTCCAAAAAGCACCAACAAAAAAAGAGTCATACAACCATTAGTTAAGTCTCCTACCAAAACCGATCTAGTGATTAGTATTTCTAGAACTCAAGCCCTTCAGACATAGGAGGAAAATATCTTGATTCATAATCTTCAAAAAACTACCTGGATCAAAGTAGATGCTAAATAAATATCTATACTTATTGACATTAATACTGATTATGCACTATGCTGGTCAAGCAATTGATGAATGCGAAGGTCTACACTGACAATTTGTCCTCTGACAATTTGTCATCAATTCTATAAAAAAAATGATGAATGTCTTTAGTTAGGAAGGTAGACTCTGGCATCTTGGAATCTTAGCCCACTTATTTCTAAATTATTTGATTCTTGGAAATTAAATAATACTTTTACATATCAATTTCCTCACATTTAACTCAGAGGGTTAATTTGAGTAGACAATCCATTTAAAGAATGAGCTCAGTGCTAGGAATGTAGCTCTGGGGTAGAGCATTGCCTAGCAGGCCTGAGGCCTTCAGCTCAATCCCAGTGCTGGAGAAAAAGAATGAACACAGCTCCTGAGGCTCCACAAGTGTTCAATAAATACTAATTGCAGCTATATAACAGTGAGTTGCAGAATTTTATCCTTTTCTTTTTTTGTCTTCTAGGCCACACCATATAAATGAGCTAGACCTGCAAATTCAGGCATTATCTCTTACTGGACATTTTTATAATCAAAAAAAAAGACAATCATGAAAATTCTGCATGCTGACAACAAAGACTTAATCTGACAATATATTTTTCTGAGAAAAAAGAACTAAACAAAGAGTACAAAATTTTAGTGAGACAAGGAAAACAAATTCAAGAGATTTATTATACATCAGGGTGACTACAGTAAACAATAATATATTGTATTCTTAAAATTGAGTAAATTTTCAGGGATCTCACAACAACAAAGTATGTGAGGTAATATATATGCTAATTGTCTTCATTTAGTCCTCCAGAATGAAAGCATATACATATCAAAAAATGTGTTGTATATCATAAATAAGCACAATTTTATTTGTAAATTAAAAGATTTTTTAAGAAAACCTGACAAGACTATAAATTTTCTTGAGTAGTTAAAGAAAGATTTGATTGTTTGTCAATAAAATTCCTCTTTCATTGTTGCTTCAGTGTGTAGTTTAGCTATATGATACTTTTCACCTTTTCTGTAAACATTCTAATCATTCACTATCTCAAATTAGCTATTTGTTCCCTCTGTCTTAGAAATTGCTTTATTTTTTTGAGTTAAGCTTCTGGTTCTAAACATTTGTTTTGCTTAATCATTTGAGGAGGTAAAAGGATCTATTCATTTCTTTATAATTCTAAAAAGTATAAAGAAAAAGTGCTACCTTCTCCCATATTTTCAGAATGTGGTTATGTAAATGTGATGCATGAACAAGTATTTACTGAGGTTGCAGGTATCTACACTGAGGTAAAAGAGGATGCAGAAATTGCAAAATGTATCAATTTATTGATTGGTAACATCTCCGGCTAGTTATACCTATACTTTTTCAAAGATGCATAATAATCTCCAGAAAGGTTTACCAAAAGATTAGCTACATATTAGTCACTGATCTTAATTGCTTTTGATTAATTTCCACCTCTCTTACCATTGGGCTCTTGCTTTGAAAGAACTAAATCCTCTGAACATTGATCCAAACAAACCTCAGCCCAAATTTGATCTTCCCCACTAACTTCCCAGGTAATTTCACTCATCTATTAATGTTGCTGAACTCTGGCTCTGGGTGTCTTGGCCTTTTGTCTTGTCTAGTTATGTGAGAAACAATGTTTCTCTATCAGCTTGTGGTCTCAATCTTACCACAATGGTCCACTCTCTCAGAGATAAATTCATTCTGAAAAACCCAGTTGGCTTGCTTCTTCTTCAACCTTGATACTCATGATCAAAAAGGAGGACTTCTATAATCAGTCCCTGTTTTGCTTTTCTTCCTCCTTTCCTTATTCTTTACTCCCCATTTTTGTCTCCTTACCAGCCCAGATGTGGAAAGGCCTCACACAATAAAGTCTTTAGCACTTGTGTTCCAAGTTCTCTTGTCTTCTTTCCTCAACAAACTATGATTTTGGCAGGGGGAGGTCAGGACAAAGGATTGAACTCAGAGCCTTCAAACTGAGCTATATCCCCACCCATTAATTTTTTTATGTAACTTTTTGGAATGGGGTCTTACTAAATTGCTCAATCTGGGTTCAATCTTATAATTCTCCTGCCTCATCCTCCCAGTCCCACTGCCTCAATCCCAGTGGGATTACACTCAAGTGAAACAAAACTCAGTTTGACATTCTAAAATTCTTATCCTATTAATCATTGATATCAGCTAGAATGCCAGGAATTCTAATTTTTCTAACAGAAAGGAGGGAGGGAGGAGGAGTGGAGGGGAGGAATGGGGGATGAACAGAAGAATTTGGGGACATGTAATGTACATGTGCTGACTCCACACAAGCAATGTGAACATCCTCTACTACAAACATGACAAAAAGGGAAAAACAAGATCAAGAAATGGGTGGAGGATGGGGAGACAGATGAAATGCAAAGGGGATCCAAAGAAACAGGAATTAAAATGTGGCAACACTTCCCACAAGGCATATAAACATTATGTACTATAGACATATTCCACTAAAATAAAATTGTACTGGGGCCCTACAGAATAAGCACTTGTCTAGCAAGCGCAAGTTCCTCAGTTCAATCCCCAGTACCACAAAACAGAACAAATAAAATAAAATTTTTCAACACAATTATATAAATTCTACTTTTTCCTCTTTTAGACATTGATTTTATTCATCCACTTCAAAAGAGCTTAAAACCAAGTTTTTCTGACTCTAATGGTCATACTTTAAGCTACCCCCCACTGATTATTTATACCTCTGGATTCTAGACTTGGTCACCTAAATTCTTAACTTATGTTTACAGTTAATTAGGTCTGGGTATTTTTTTTCTGTATTTAGAGCAGGGTCTACAGGGTATTCAGGATCTCACTACATAAATCAGACATCTCTTGTTCTCATCTTCCCAAGTGCTGGGATTACAGTCACGTGCCACCACACCCAGTCTCAATTGCCATCTAAGCATGCCCCAGGAGCAGAGCCAGTATGGCACACCCAGGGATCGAACCCTGGCCGCTGCAGTCTGGGTATTTTTAACTAGAGGATTATCAGTTTCCTGCAGACAGACTCTCCTATGTCCATCCCAATTTCTGTCCACCAGAATCACCATTGTCCTTGACATTTTCTTAACCGCTGGGATCGTAATTGGTTATAAGCATGAATTAATGAATAAGTATTGACAGGACAGTACACAGCACATAGTCCACTTTCAGTTTTGTTCTTAATAATAGCAATCATCTTGAGAAGTAGAATAGAAAGCTAACCCCTCTCAAAATTGCTGTTATTTTAATATTGTTACCACTTACTACTGCTCCTGCTGCTGCTAATACTACTACCACGACTACTACCAAATGCTCTAGAAGTTTAGGATCTAAAAAAAAGAGTTAGAGATATACAAAGAGCAACAACTCAATTGGTCAATTGTCCTAGCTTGTCTATTTGTGTGCAATGCTCTTTAGTCAGGGCTGAGAGGGCCTAAAGAGGTAATGCTTACACTTTTAATATTTGCTCTTTGAACACACACACAGGCACATGCATGATGACTGTAGGTGTGCGCCATATTTTTGAGAGGAAAGCAGCTTGGTGAAGACCCTCTGGACCATCCCCCAAGGGGTCTGTCATTCTTAGGGAATGCTTCTTTGCGGTAAGAATTTCCATCGTCTTCAATTACTAGATTGTCCTCTGAAGTAATTGACACTTACAAGGCTTAGATAGGAAGCTATTCAGGGCCACTGACTAGGGTAGACCAATTTGGGTTTAGGTTAACTTTACGATTTTTGAAATGGGAAGGATTTGAAATGGAAGAGTTTGATAAATATA
>NW_004524587.1:24584608-24585455 GCF_000260255.1 Octodon degus
TCTCTCTCTTTCTCTCTGTAGAGCCTGAAATTAATCCACACTACTTGTAATAGAAAGACAGTTGCTTCTTGGCTGATACCTGCAAGGATTAGAAACTAACCTAATCACTAATTCCCTTCTTTTTTTATTCTCATCACACTGGAAAGAAAGAAGATAGATGGCATCTTCACATTCATTGTGTTCTCTAGATTTACCTTGAAAAAACTTGGAAAACTAATCTTATTAAGACTAACTCAGAAGAAGAAGTAGATGAATAGACAAAGGACTGCCTGCTTTTTAAAAAACATTATCAGTACCTCTTTGCAGTATATGAAGTTTACCTTCATTTTAAAGTATATGTACGTGTACATAACATACACTGATTTTTTTCTCTCACCCTAGATCTTCTTTCGTACTTCATCACAATTACTATCACTACTATTCTTGTTACTGTTATTGCTTTTATTATTGTTGTTATAGTTCATGTTTAAAACAATGTTCATTTTAGCAGTCATTTATTTTGCTCTCTATTTGAGCTTTGCATAACTCAAATGAGAAAAACTATATGGTATTTAAGATGATATGTCTGATTTATTCACTTAACATTATATTTTTCAACTGTAACCATTTTCTTATAAATGTCTCAAGTAACATCCATGTAGTATTCTCTGATGTATAAATACCATATTTTTAATTTATTCATCTATTTATGGACACAAAGGCTGCCTCTGAGCTTTAGATACTACGACTTTTGCTGGTACAAACATTGACAGGCATGTATTGTGGTAATATGTTTATTTAACTCTTTGGGGGAGACAATAAGAAGGTGAATAGCTACACTGAAATGAATTTCTATTGTTAGGTTTTT
>NW_004524587.1:24595350-24604700 GCF_000260255.1 Octodon degus
AAGAGGAAGCTCTCCCACACACTCACTGGACCTGGGCTAAGACTGGGTCCAGGGGTTCCCGGAACACTGCAAAATTCCTACTCGGGGTGCGGGGTGCGCAGGTGCTGTGGAGTGGAGGGGGGCAGACCAAGGGGGTGCGAGAGGGTCAGCCCACGCTGCGCCTCGGCTGGGACTGGTCCCGCGATGCAGGGTAGCAGGAAGCTCTCCACACACTCACCGGACCTGGGCTAGGACTGGGTCTGGGGGTTCCCGGAAGTCGGCAGAAATTTCTACTCGGCGGCAGGGTGGGGGAGGTTGGGCGAAGTGATGGGGGATGGCCCGAGGGGGTGGGAGAGGGTCTGGCCCACGCTGAGCCTGTGCTGGGACTGGTACCACCGGCATAGGGTAGCAGGAAGCTCTCCACACACTCACCAGACCTGGGCTAGGACTGGGTCTCTTTTTTTCTTTATTTTGGATGATCTATTTTTTTTAGTTCTTTGTGTATTACATATTAGTCCTCCATCTCACAAATAGTTGACAAAATTTTTCACCATTGTATAGGTTGTCTCTTTACTTTGTGGATTGTTTTCTTTGCTGTGCAGAACCTTTTTAATGTGATACATCATTCGTAGATTCTTACTGTTACTTCTCACTGAATTTCTACTCACAAAGTTCTATGGTTTCAATAGTTTTACTTATTTTATCTTCTAGTAGGTTGTTTCTGTGTCAGTGTTTAGATCTGTGATCAATTTTGATTTTCGTTTAGTACCCAATGAGAGATATGGGCCTAGCTTTAATCTTCTACGTATAGACAGCTAGTATATTCAGCAGTACTCTTCTTCATTATATGTATTTGGACATTTTCTTTAAGATCAAACAGCTAAATATGTTGGGGAATGTTTCTGCATTCTCTGCTCTATTCCTCTGATCTTCATGTCTTTTTGGTCCCAATACCATGCTGTTTTTGTTGCTGTAGATTTGTGACATAACTTCAATTCAGGTATCATAATGTTTTCTGTATTGTTCATGTTGCCCAGGATTATTGTCGCCATTCTGTGTATTTTTGATTCTATATGAATTTTAGGATTGTTTTCTCCAGTTTTGTGAAGATTTCTCTTGGTATTTTGATAAGAAATTGCATTAAATCTATGTATCTATTTTGAGAATGTGGTCATTTTGATAATACTGGTTCTGCCTATCTAGTAACAGTGGATATCTTTCCATTTTTTGGATGTCCTCTTCAGTCGCCTTTTCCAGAATATTGTTATTTTTTGTCATCAAGGACTTTCACTTCTTTAATTCAGTTAATTCTTTTTTTTTTTTTTTTTTTTTTTTTTGGAACCAGAGGTTGAACTCAGGCCCTTGTGCTTGCCAGGCAAGCACTTGTTCTACTGAGCCATCTCCACAGCCCCTTCAGTTAATTCTTATGTGCTTAATTTTTCAGTGCAATTGTGAACAGTATTATTTCTTTAATTTCTTGGTTCAGTGTTTCTTTTCCCATTTGCGTATTGTGTTCATGAATGTTATTTATTTTTGTGTTGATTTTACAGCCTGCTACATTGGTGTTATAGGTTAATAATCCTAAGAGTCTTTTGTTGGAATTCTTCAGATTTTCCATGTAGAGTGCCATGTCATATGCAAACAATGATAATTTGACTTTTTGATTTCTTATATGTATCTTTTTTATTTCTCTCTCTTGCCTGATATTTCCAGCTAATATTTTGAGAACTATGTTAAACAGAAGTGGTGATAGTGGATATCCATTTCTTGTTCTTAATTTTAGAAAGAAAGCTTTCAGCCTTTCCCTGTTTAATATGATGTTGGTTATAGGTTTGTCATAAATGGCTATTGATAAATCTAGATCCTACTCTGTCTACATAAGATCCTTTGACACCTATTTTTTTCAGTTTTTATCATAATTTGATGCTGGATTTTGTAAAAAGCTTTTTATGCATTTATTGGTATAATCATATGGTTTTGTCCTTGCTTCTGTTTATGTAGTATGTTACATTCATTGATTGTGTATGTTGAGCCTTCCTTGCAACTCTGGGACAAAACCTATTTAGGCATGATGTATACTTCCTTGGATGCACATTGCATTCTATTTGCCAACACCTGATTGAAGACTTTTTCATGCCTTTAAAAAAATTCACTGTTACTAAAACAACCAAAAAACAAATAGCTAACCATCATGCATGAATTTGTTTTATAAAGGGGCACAGAGATAGAGTTAAATGACATTTCAAATAAAAGCAAGTGGGGGAGGCCTGCCCCTTAGCTCAGCTCTTCAAGTGACTGCTTCAACAAAGCAATCAGACTCAGGTTGCTGTGGTTCGATCCCCACAACTCAAGCCAGCCAAACCTGCCCTGAAGGCATTCGAAGCAAAATAAAAAAAGAAGTCCTTATTCCATTGCCGGGGAGATGGCTCAGTGGAATAAGTGCTTCCCTGGCAAGTGCAAGAGCCTGAGTTAGATCCCTGGTTCTGAAGAAATAAAGGCAAGTGAATAAATCTTAGAATCAGAGATGCAAGTATTTAAATCCAGATAGCACCATGTTGGTCAGCTGTCTGATCCCTCAATTATATGCTGAAAGCAATATTTAGGTTAAATAACTGTCTGTACAAATAAATAAGTTGATGTAGGCAAATGGTGTAGCACTTACTAACTTCCAAATTAAGTTAATTTTCCTACCTACCTCTTTCAAATCTAAAGAAAAATATGAAAAAGATGGCCTTGTGTTAGTTTTCCACTAACCAAGTGAATAGTGTAGAAAGGAAAAGTAGCAAAGAAAATACAGATTAGTAAGTGTGTTGATATTTAGTTCTGTTTCATAAAGAATTTAATTTCAGGGTGGCAATTTCAAGAAACATGATCCCAAAGTACTGCTCTTCTTCTTTTCTAGAAGTGAGTGTCTATGTCCTCGCTCTTAAATGTAATGGGTTTACAATTTCCAACAATTCTCTAATATTAGCTGGAAGTCCTACAACTTGATCAAATGAAGACTTTCAGGTTCAATAATTTGCTAGAAGACGTTGCAGAACTTAAGTACTCATTACACCATTACATTTACTGCTAGTTTTTCATTATAAAAGGTACAAATCAATAACCAGATTAAGAGTTATACAGAGTAAGGTCTGTAAGGGCCCTAAGCAAAGGGGCATCTGTTGTTTGAAGTCAGTGAGCCATGCTTTCAGCAGATCATCAGTATACCCAGCCACAAGGAAGCGGTCTTCACCTCACCATTTAAAGTTTTAATCCAGGCATCACTGGATCGGTATGATTGATGAAGTCATTGTCTCTGTGATTGAACTCAATCTTCAGCCTCTCTTCCTTCTGCAGAGTTCATGGTTAGGGAGGAAAATTTCATTTCTCTAAATCAGAGAGTTGGCATTTCTGACAATAAGCCCTGAAGCTACTAAGGGACCCCACACTGAGTTTCCCACCCCCTCCTTCACATGAACATGTTCAAAAAGGCCATTTGTGGGTACCCTCGTTGATAGTGGTGAGTGAGTGACTAAGAAGATGATAGGATAATAAATGAGTATAATGGTGGTGAGTGAGAGACCATGATTCACCGAAGTTTGAAAATTTCTTTGGAAATTTAGGAGTACACATTTGGCAAATTTTCATAAGTCTAAAGCTTGAGAGGAAAGTGGGATGAAAAGAAAGCAGACTTGAGAATCAACAACATTAAATAAATGACAAATAATTATATCATCTAAAAAAGGAAATAAAGAGAGTGAGCAATCTCTAGATTATGTCTGTGAGTAGGAGTCTTACAGAGTATGAATGGCTAAGGAAACAAAGACAAAAGGAAATAATAAATGAAAGAGGAGAGCAGTGACATGGATTGCAAAGAGAAATTTTTAGAACCCTTTTTTCCTATCATCAAATGCAGCAGAAAAGTTCTACAACCCTATGGCAAGAACTTTGCTAGACACTGGGAGTGAGAGAATTTGAATTCACCATCACCCTAGCTGTCACAAAGACATAAAAAGGCTAATAATTATGTAACAATAGAGTAGAAAGGTGCAAAATAGAATTGCGATTCAGTAGAGAGTAGCCCTGAAGAAATTGGCTTCTCGGAGAGAATAAAGGTATTTGGGTATGTCATATATAAAATTTTGAGCTTCTAAAACAATATACAAGCCACCTGAGTCCAGAACATTTTTCCTGCTCAAGACCTGAGGACCACTAGTTGAGGTTCAGTGATTTAGCCTACATGCTTTACCTAAAATTCAGAATTCTCTGGGAAAGCCCCATAGACTGAACTAGTTCATTTGTCTAAATGTGCTTTTTAAAATCCCACTGAGAGTGGGAAGGGGACTGCCATTCACATCAGTCCTCAAGAGAAACTGGGCTTGTCTCCTTATTTGGCATCAGTACAACTAATCTGCGAACTGCTTCTCTGCAAACAGGACCTCCTTGCTATTGTTCTGACCTTCTGCCATTATGCAAAGTAGAGAGCAATTGAAAGAAGCATTTATTACAGCCTTTGGTGGAAATCCAGAAGCCAGGATTGCTCAGAAGCTAAAAGGAATTTATGCTTACACCTCCATTTTCAAAATGTCAAGATCATTTCCCCTTCTCCTGGATTTCCATCTGCAAGTTCCAGGTTAGATACACTGGTTTTGAGATTAGTTTAACTCCACATGGTAAAAGGATGGCACACATCTAACAATTTGCACAAACTTAAATTTAGTCTTGGAGCTGGGAAGATAGAGCAGGTGAATAAGTGCTTCCCTGGCAAGCGCAAGGGCCTGAGTTCAAGCCCCGGCTCCACAAAAAAAAAAAAAAAATCTCTAAAGAAACCAATGGGGCTGGGGAGATGGCTCAGTGGAATAAGCACTTCCCTGGCAAGTGCAAGGGCCTGAGTTCAATCCCTGGTTCTGCCAAAAAAAAAAAAGAAACCAATGTAGAAAATTTTCTTCCATAGTCAAATGCACCAAAGTCCATAAGCACTATGTTTGTGACTTATAATTTTAATAAGCAACCTGATCCTTCAAGTACTATGGTAATGGAGGGAAGTATATAAGAAAACAGTGATTCTTCAATGAGATACGATTTTGCTCTCCATGGGACATTTGGCAATGTCTGGAACTATTGTTGGTGTTCTCATGTAGAGGCGCTACTAACATCTAGTAGATGGAGGTCAGGATAGATCCAAATCTCCTATCATGCATGTGACAGCACTCCACAACAAGAAATTCTCCAGCCATTTATAAAGTCAATAGTGTTGAGTTTTAGAAACTTAGAGACAGACAGAGATGAGGGGTTGAGTAATTATTGTTATTTTCTATGCAAAAATAAAGCCGCATCACAGAACAGTTGCATATCAGGACTAAGAAAATATTCTAGCCACCACATAGTCTTACATGCCATGAAACACCTCTTCAGGGTGTCAAGATGGGCCTGTTCATTACAGCAGACAGGACTGACTCCATAAAAGAGAGAAAAAACATGGAGCAAACCTCCATGATAAAGTTACAAAGAAGTTGTCTTGGTGTTGTGAGTAAAAAGAGAAAATCCCTCAAGCCAGCGACAGAAGGAAATTGCCTCCATGAAGGAGAGAGACAAAATATGCTTATGGTTCTATTTGGACAGAGATGCCTGCTAGATGCCACATGGAGGTGGCCTTGCACATTTGAGAACCAGGAGAAAACATGGATTTTGACTTCCAGACAATGTGGGAAGATCCCAGGCAAGAATTTCTGACTCAGCATCAGACTTCTTAGACATAAAATGGAATTTTTGTGAGTAAAACTTTTGCTACTTCTTGTTAAAATGTGAGCAAACATCCCAATTCTCACAAAGCTTCCCTGAGGCTCATTGGTTGGCCACACTCCCAGCTGGAATTCATGATAGCCAAATTCTCTCCTTGTAGGTTACTTAGGAATTCACTGTTCTAGGCGATGACATGGGGTTCATTCTTGCCTCGTGGCTCACCTGGCGACACATGTCTTTGTAGAGATTTCCATAAGTGTGATATATATTCACTGTAAAGCAACATAAACCTGAGTAATAGACAAATGTGTTGGATCCCAGTTAGCCCCCTATCCTAGTGTGTGACCTGGTAATACCTGAACACTCAATCTCAATTAATGAGTATATAATGAAGAGACAACATTGTTGCAATAACAGGTGTATCAACGAATTATTAAATTCTCCCAGCATTGCACCTATTTTATCATATGTGGGCATTCGGATTACTATAACTAATACTATAACTCTTCTTATTTGCTAATCACATTGGTGACAAAGTGATAAAAATACAATCTGTACATAATGCAATAAAAAGTACTAGAAATTTATTTTTGATTAGTACATGTTCACAGATAATGGAACAGGTACTAGATAATGGTTACATTCCTTGCAGGGACCTTGTGTATGTCTGCAACACATCGTGTGTGTGTGTGTGTGTGTGTGTGTGTGTGTGTTCACACACACACACACATTTGGTACAGGGTCTCACCACACATCTTGGACTCATAACGATCTTTCTATTTTCAGCCTCCACAGCGCTGGATTACAGACATGCATCACCACACCTGATCTCAACCTACTCAGCACGCCTAGGGGTGGGACCAGCATGACATTTGGTGTTAGTGATCAAATCCTGGTCCCTGCACTTGCCTGGGCAGGAGCTTAGTCAGCTAAGCTATCTTGCTGGCCCTCATGATACATCTTAATTCCTACTTTCATCCCCTTTTTCACTGCACTCCTTTCACTTCCCCATCTCTTCATCCTCTTCCCATTTGAGAAAGATCTATGTCCCTGCTTCCTATTTAATTTTACTCTTCATTTTAAATTTGGGTTTTGCATACAAGAAAAAGCACATAATTTTTAAGCTTATGAGTCTGATTTATTTCATTTAGCATTATATTCTCAAGATCACCCATCTTATTATAAACAAAATTTGTTTAGCTCTCTTTGTGGAAGAACAGTACCGCCTTCTGTGTAAATATCACATTTTCTCTACCCATTCATCTGTTTGTGGACAAGTAGGCTGCTTCCAAGATTCAACTACTATAAATTGTGCTGTTATAAACACAGTTGTGCTATATCACTGTCATATGGTGTCTTTAAGTCTTTTACAAAGATACTTAGAAGGTAAGTAGCTGGGGGAATGGAATTTCTAGTTCAATTTTTTGAGGCAGGTCCATACTGTTTTCTTTTTTCAAAATTTTGTTGATAAACAGCAATGAGACAATTTCAAATCAAATCGGAAGTACAGATTCAACAAATAACACACTGCATATATTCTTCTTAGTGGTTAATTGCTGTACAAGATGCGGACTTGATATCCTATTTACAAACACCATTAGAACAAATCATTCTATTAATTAAGAAAATGCAACTATATATCTATCCTAACCACTTTGAATACACAGATACAAAATGGACATTCATCAGTACATCCCATTTTTTCTAAGTTCTGTTATTGAATATTATAGGTGTGTAAACTCAGCAAAATATTCTAAAAGAGTCCAGTAGCCCATAATAGCATTGGATCTTCTGTTTAACTGGCAATGTCAGAAATTATTGACCTGAGTCCCCCACAGCTCAACATAACAGTATGGCTTTACTTCCTATAGTTCATCTTCATACTTTTCTACTGGATGGTTAAGATCAAGGTAAAGCAGGACCTGTGCAACAAGAGTTGTAGCATTTGGTCTGAGAAGGTCAGTGAAATCCCCTCAGGATTTATCCTGAGATCCTGTACCTCAGATTGTAGAAGGTTTGTCAGTACAGCCATGTGGATGAGTCACGGCCATTGCTTGGCCAATGTGCTCTCTGTGAAAGCCTGAGAGAATGTTTTCTCCCCATGTGACTCTCCTTAGGGACACTCTACGTCATAGATCACTTTCCTCTTTGGCCCCATAATCTTCTTGATCAGAAAATTTGGGACACTACCGAGGTACATGACGTTACAGTACAAGTTCTCATGTCCTGAGTCTTAATTGACCTAAGAAGGTTAGGGCCAAAATGTTGGCTTTCCTTGTAGCCCTCCTTATTCTCTAATTTTGGTCTGCAAACTTAGGTTGCTAACCATCCAGAACAAAAGCTTATTGTTATTATCAAATGATTTAGGCTATTAAGCTTAACCTCACTATCTCACTGCATTTCAAACATCTTAGGCATAATAAGGAACATGTATTTTTCATCAAGTATTGATATGTTGAACTTTAACATACTGATTTCTATAGTGGTTGTCCTACCAGCATTTACTATTTGATTTCTTGATGATGTCCATTCTTTCAAGATGAGATAGAATCTGATGTAGTATTTCTTATTTCTCTAATGACAAACAATGTCAAGCATTTCCTTATGAATTTATTGGCCGTTTGGACTTCATCTACAAAGTATCTATTTATCTTGCTTCCATTTTTATTAGGTCACTTATTTGAGAGAGTCTTCTTTTTAGCTCTTTATATATTGCAGATATTAGTCCTCTGAGGAATAGCTGGCAAAAACTTTTTCCCATTCTTTAAATTGTCTTTTCATTTGTTGATTGTGTCTTTTAATATGGAGAAGCTTTTTAATTTGATATAATCCCACTTAATGATTTTCAGTATTATTTCCTGTGTAACCAGGTTTCAGTTCAGGAAATTTTTCTCTATGCCTAGAGCTTCAATAGCTTTACCAAGTTTATCTTCCAGCTAGTAGAGTGTAATTGCTTTTACATTTAACTCCCTGATCTATGTTGGTTTCATTTCAGTGTGTGGTAAGAGACAGAGATCTAGATTCAGTCTACTGCATGGGGACAATCTGTTTTCCCAACACCATTCATTAAAGAGGCTGTCCTTCCACTGATGTATGTTTTTGGCTACTTTATCAAAGATCAAATAGTTGAATTGCTTGGGTTGTTTCTGTGTCCTTTGTTCTGTTCTGTTTATCCTCATCTCTATTTTCATACCAGTACCATCCTGTTTTCATCTCTGTACCTTTACTATAACTTCAGGATCAGAATTGGGATGCCTCCTAGTTTGCTCTTGCTGCCCAGTGCTGCTTTTGCTATTTTGGATCTCTTCTGGTCCCATATGAATTTTAGAATTGCTTTCTCCAGTTCTGTGAAGAATGCTGTTGGTATTTTGACTGACACTGCATTAAATTTGTGTATCAATTTTGGAAATATGGTTATTTTGACTATAGTGCTTATGTCTATCTAGGAATAGGGAATAATTTTCAACTCTCTGATGTTCTCTAAAATTTCCTTTTTCCGAATACCTATTATCTCACTAGTGTGAGAACCTGAAAGAGTAATCAAAATCTAAAAGGAGGGCCAGGGAGATAGCTCAGTAGAATAAGCATCTGCCTGGCAAGCGTAAGGTCCTGAGTTCAATCCCTGGTACTGAAATGAACAAATAAAT
>NW_004524587.1:24606455-24607465 GCF_000260255.1 Octodon degus
TGTTGATAATTCTTTATCTTTCTCTTCCTCTCAACTCTTCCTAATATAGGATATTGGTTCTATTAGACCTGTATCATTGCTAGCTTCATTGTCTCTTTCTAGGCTATCTTGTACTTTTTGGGGGTGCTAGTTTTGTGATTATGGAAATCCTTAAGTACTCTTTACCATAAAAACAAATATCTTATTTCCCTATCAACTTTGAAAAATAGCTTTGTAGAATATGTCAACCTGGATTGGAAATTATTTTCATTGAGTGATTAAACACTTCAACAAAGTCTTCCTTGCCTTTAAGGTTTCTGTTAAGCATTCTGCTGTAATCTTGATGGGTTTCCTTTGTTTTTTTTTTTTTTTTTTCAAACTTGCTTTAAGATTTTGTTCTTGTGTTAGACTTCTGTAATATTGACATAATGTGTTGAAAAGAGGTTCTTTTCTGACTTTTCTATTTTGGATTCTATAAGCCTCCCTCGCCTGTATGTTAAATTATGTTCCCTGATTGTGAGTTTTCTGCTATTATATCAGAAAACAGATATTTATGCCCTTTGTGATGTCTTCCAACTTTTTACTAATTTCAAATAATCTTTAATGTCATCTAGGAGCCATTGGATCTATTTTTCATGTTCTCTTGTTTGGAAGGTACCTCACACTAATTGTTCCTGACAATAATCTGAACATATCTTGATTTTTCTTTTTTCCCTATTTGTCCCCTGCCTCCCCTCCTTCAACTCCACTTCCCCTTCTTATTTACAAAAGCTTTGTTTCCATTTTTTCCTGGTTTTGTTTTGTTTTGTTTTGTTTTGCTTTGTTTTGTTTTGTAGAACCAAGGACTGAACTCAAGCCCTTGCACTTGCCAGGGAAGTGCTTATTCTACTGAGCCATCTCCCCTGTCTCCTCCTCTGTTTTCTAGTTTTTCCCTTTCCTTTCCTTTTCCCCTTCTCCTTCCTTAGATTCTTTTCCCATTTGAACACTTTCTTCATTTTCACAATACTGACTATATATTGTGATCTTAATTT
>NW_004524587.1:24608590-24609062 GCF_000260255.1 Octodon degus
TAAACTGTCCAATTAACCACTAAACCATCTATTTAACTTAAAAGGTTTATGGCTCCAGGAAAACTTTTTATTTAACTGGAAGTGATTTCTTAGGTTGCTCAGAATGATTGCATCTCAAACATGAGGTTATTACCCATAGTTTTTGTTTTGGTGAATGTTTAAAAACAAAACAAAAACCACTTACATAAGAATTTTATTTACACACACACAAACAAAAAACTCAGAATGGTCCTTAAGCATATGAGCTAAAACATGAATTCTGTTTTGGATTATGGACAATTCCCCCCAACATTTAGAGAAGCAGAAAAAATATATCAAGCTACCAAATGCTGTTTTTTGATAAAGGAAGCAACTACAAAAGCTTTATTTATTTGTTCAAAGTAACCAGTTCTATAGATGCAAAACAAACAAAACCCAACAACTCCCCAAAATACTAATTTCAAAACTGACATATTAAACTTGACTTTCATTA
>NW_004524587.1:24610510-24611564 GCF_000260255.1 Octodon degus
TCCCTTATTTTGTGTCCAGTCTACAGGAATTAAGACAGTGTCAGTCCAGTCAGTAGACCAATGTGGCAAGCACCTACCCTTAATCTCAACGCCCTTAATCCTGGCATTGTACCACATATCAACCACACATTCTAAATTCAATCACATCCTGAAAATAGCCTATGACTGAATGAGGCTTTGGAGGAACATATAGACATGAACCATAAGTGGGGTTGCATCGAGTCTGCATGACTATCTTGAGAGTATAGTCATGTTCACTATATCGATTCTTCCTATCATCCCACTTTCTGATATCTTCCTTTTTTTTGATATCTCTATCACCTTTTAAAGAGTACTATATTTTCAATGTGAAGGTCTTTTTCTTTAATCATTAGATTGATTCCTACTTATTTCAAATTTTTGAGTGTTGTTGTAAAAGATGTTATTTCCCAATTTGCCTCTCAGTATGCTTGTTATTTGTGTATAGTGGCGCAATTGACTTTGAGTGTTGACTTTAAAACCAGCTATGTTACTGAATTTGGTTATTAAATCTAGAAGTATTTTGGTGGAGTTTTGTCATCTTCTAGTAGAGTACAATGTCCTCTGCAAATAAAAATATTCTACTTTTTTCCTTTCCTATTCTTATTCCTTCTTTTTCTCTCTCTAATCTAATTACTCTAGGAAACATTTCAAGAACTACATTGAATAAGAGTGATAATAGTGAACATCTTTGTCTTTTTTTCTTTATTTTGGTACTGGGGATCAAACTCAGGACCTTGCACTTGCCAGGCAGGCACTTATGCCAATGATTATACTTGATTTATTTATTTATTTATTTATGTTAGATATGAACCCATGTAATTGATCAGATCAAGCATTCTGAGGCTAGTAGATTTATTGGGGACTGGCTGGCTGTCTAGCAGACCAAGACAGCAGCAAATAAAAGGGGGACAGGAGACTTTATAGGATCTTTTAGGGAGGGTGATCATGAGCTGGAACATTAGCTGAGAGAGAGCTAATCTTGGCAGGGCTACCTGGTCTGTGGGGGACTTTTAATGTTAACAAAGGAGAGTTT
>NW_004524587.1:24612069-24629616 GCF_000260255.1 Octodon degus
CCCAGTTTCAGTGGCCAGATTGGTACAGGGCTGGCATGGTATGCAGTACCAGAAACTGAAATGTGTCCTTGCACTTGCCAGGCAAGTGTTTAGACCACCAAAGCTGTATCTCCAGCACTCTTGTACCTGATTTTAAAGTGAAAGCTTTCTTTTTTTGTTCATTTAGTATAATGTTGGCTATTGATTTGTCATAGATGGTTTTTATTAGATTGAGATAAGGGCCATTATCCCAATTTTCTGTAGGGCTTTGTCAAGAATAAGTGTTGGATTTTGTCAAATGTTTTTTCTCCACCTATTGATAATATCATGCAGTTTTTATACTTGGCTCTGTTAATATGGTATGTCTTATTTATTTCTTCATTTATTTATAGTGAACCTTCCCTGCACCTCTGAAATGAGTCCTACTCTGTCATGGTGTATAATCTTCTGGATAATTTTGTTGCATTCTATTTGCCATTCTTATTGAGAATGTTTGCACTTATGTTCATTAGGGATATTGGCCTATAGGTTTGTTTCCTGGATTCTTCTCTGGTTTGGCTATCAGGATAATGCTTGCAATGGTAGTTCAAGCAGTAATAACCATAGCATCAAACATACTTTAGAAAATGACACACTGTGGTAGCTATTAATTTGCCACCTTTAACCATATGGACAAGATTTGTGGTTGTATAAAAATCTTAAACAAACCAGAGAATTATGTACAGTAAATGTTCCATAAATATTATTATTTTAGTCTTAGGGGAAAATATGTAAAAGGGAATAGGGGAAGAAATAGAGAAATGCAAAAAGAGAAAGGAATTAGAAACAAGCATGGAGTATAAAAGAAGAGTAAGAAAACTTTAGGAAGAGCATGAAGTAGACAGAAGAGAAAGAACGAAGAAACAAACAAGAACAAGCCAAACAATAGCAACAATAAAAACTAGAAATAATGTTTCCACCTGTATAAAAAAAGAACAATCGAGGAAAATATAAAAAATAAAATTTAAATTTAAAAATAAACAGCAAAGAAAGGAAGAAATACAGAAATTAATGTCCACTGTAGAGCATGTCTCTATTCTCACCATTGACAGAGGGCTCAGTCAGAACCTAGAGCTTGGCTGGCTGATCCCAGCAGGCCAGCAGCAGAGTTATGGTGGTGGTGAATAATCCGAGCAAACCTGGGCCTTTAGTTCCACTTAGGCTTAGCCTGTTCCTGTTTTCCATCTGTGAGACTGAGACCCTAGTTTTTCAGCCCACAGCATTCCATGTGCCTTCTGCCATCTTGATCTTGACTCTTTGACCTCCTGCTGGCTTGAACTCAGTTGCAACTCTCCCTGACGTTTGGAGCCATGACATGGAACCTGGCTGTAGGGGATCTCAGTGCTGACTTCACTTGGCTCCTTTCCGTATTGTCAACTGGCCAATCACCCTGTCCTGAGAGGCATCAAACCAAACGACTCACCAGCCATTGAAGTGCATAGCATCCACTTCCCTGTTCCACTGGTGCATTTCTCCACGGAGACCTCTGCGGTTGCCAGCGGTAACTTTCCCTCTGCAGGTTCAAGCTGTCCCTGCAAGCTGGTGACAGAATTTTTAAACTGACTATTTGGAGACATTTCATGAACTCTAGTTTTTTTTCTATGCTTGTCATTCATTTTTTGCATTATCTTGTTTAGCTATTTCAGATTTTTATTAGTATCTTCTATAGAATTGCTGAACATTTTATCTTTTTTCTTACATCTTCTATGAACTTGCCAAATGTATTACTGATCTGTTTTGTGATCTCTTCTGATATTTCATATAATTTAGGCATGTGACTTCTGGTTTTCTCCAGTGCCCCATAGATGAGTTTTAGGGGAGTCAAGAGTTTGGAGAAGGCTGGGGAGTTAGCTCAGTAGAATAAATGCTTGCCTGGCAAACACAGGGTCCTAAGTTCAATCCCCAGTACTGGGAAAAAAAAGAGTTAGAAGAAACTTCTCATTCTCTTAACTTTTTATGTTTATATTTTTTGTTTGCTTTGTATTGAGGCTTGTGGGCTCATTATGAAGACTTCTTAATATCTGCTTTTTACTGGTGTCCTCTGGATATGGTTACCATAGAATTTTTCTTGTGACCCAGTATCCAACAACCTCCCTTTAATAGGGATGCGAGGTGCAGCATATTTGACCTAGTATTTAGCGCTCCAGGAATGTGCCAGAGTGTTGATAGGGACCCCAAGACAAACCATACATTGCCAAACTAAGGGAACAAATTAATATATCAATGGCTATATTTCCTTGGCTATCGTAATAAAACCAATATCAACTATAGTATAAAATACAAAACTTTATATTGGCAGAATATAAAGGCTGATAATGTACCATCCTTAACCAAAATAGAGAGCTCTATAATTATCCTATGAACACTATGACAAAAATGAGGATTAACCTTCTAATAGCCTACAGCAAATACCTACCACGTGGAGTTTTATGTCTACTAATAATGGCACTGTGCCAACTACAGTAGAATAAAGTCAACACGGTATCTAGAAATTCATAAAGCTTAGCAATTATATTTGTAAAAATAGAAAACCATAGAATCAAAAAAGAAAAATTTGAGAAATTTAATGTAAAATGAGAGAGAGGAAAGGATGTGAGATGGGGGTCCTATTGGGGATTAAGTGAAAATAAATGACATCATACAACAATCACAGTAAAGAATGAATAGGGAAAAAGAGAAAAATACATAAAATAAAGGAAAGATAAGAAGTGAAAAAATTGAAAAAGGGAAAAGAAAAAGAGACTAAATGGCAAAAAGAAAAAATCTACCAACTCTCCCCCCCAAAAAAAAAACTGATGAAGGAAATAAGAACAGAAAAAATAAGATAAAAATATGAACAGAAAAAAAATTTAAAGAGTGAATCATATAAAAAAAATCAGTGTGTCTTTAAATGAGTGGTTTCATTGCAAGATCTGTAGTCCTGGGACACAGCCAGTTACGATTTTCTCTGCCTTGCTTTAAGGGCCTGTGGGTTTTTGAAGCACCTTCCTTGCACCTTAGGGCCCCGCTATCCCTTCATCCAGATTATAGTTATAAACCAAACCAAGGCCTATCCTTGCACCTGTTGGTAGGTGGGAAATGGGATTGCCCTCTGGTCTCTGCCAGATGTGTATCTTGAGGCACAAGTTCGAGTGGATTGTTGAATTTATTGCCAGAAATCCAGGGATCTGGTTATTTTCTTCTCTCCCCAGGCACTTTCCTCCAGGATGAGGTCATTGGCTAGTCCTTGCCTCTTCTGTCCTGTGCCAAGGGGAAGCAAAATGAAGGGCCAACTTTGAGTTGGTGGAAGGCCTCATCCTTGCAGTGGGGGAGCTGTGGCATGACACCACCCCATGCAGGCCTGCTTGCTTGATGGGGCTGGTGTACCACACATCCAGCAAAGGGGTACTTGCTCGGGGCGGTGGGGGCATCTTCAATGCAAGTCTGTCTGCTTGCTCACCAGAAATCTTTTTAAAGATGTCTAAAAATTTCTAGGCATCTTTAAAAAGAAATGTTTTCTGTTGAAATAAATTTTAGAATCTGTACATTTTCCATTTTTTTCTGAATCTCTTCATGATAGAGGAAGTCAAATGGAATAGCCTTAATTAGAGCAGATGGGGAAAGGTAATTCATATGAATGCCTAGCCTCTCAAAAGAAAATAAAAACATTTTCCTATACTCAGATACATTTAATATCTGTAGAATCATAATACAAATCAGTTCTCCCTTCATGTTCTGCCCTTCCCATCACTTAGCAGTGATTATCAAGTTTAAAATAAAATCCAGAATTTCAAGAGGATGTAAAAATGAGTAAGTACTTTCATTCCTAAGTATCTCTGGAAAATTGGGTTCTCACATTCCTGAAGATATTTAAATATAGGGATGCTCAAGTTCTTCATTTTAAACAATGTGGTATTTGCTTATAACCTATGCATATCTTTTAATGTAATTTAAACTTTCTCTAGACTACTTTTAACACCTAATGTAATGGAAACGCTACATTGATAGCTGTTATATTTTTTAGAAAACAATGACAGAAAAATCTGTACATGTTTAGTATAGAGGCCATGTATTTAAAATATTTTCTTTTTTTTTTATTTAAAATATTTTCAACCCATGGTTGAATCTATTGATGTAGAACCTGCAGAGACAAAGGATTGGCTGATTAATGGAGTGTATAAGATCTCATGTGGTCACAGAATTCATTTGTAAAAAATGGCTCTAGTTGTATCCAAAGGAGTATAATAGCTACTTTCATGGTATAAACATTAAAATAATTTTTAGTTCAAATGTAACACTACAGTCTTGACATTTCTTTCAGGAAATTCTAGTATCCTTCACCTTGAAGCGTCTTTCAGAGGCAAAAAGCTGAAGAAGCATCATTGCAGGACAAGAGAGGTGATGGAGAAAGCATGTCCATGAGTCCTGCCTCCAGTGCTTACTACCATTTGTCAAAGTACTGTCACTCTGTTTCCTAAATTGTCCTGTCAGGTTCTTTTCATGTACTTTCAAGAATTATTGTGGGTATTAAATAAAGTTATTAATATCAAGAGTGTATGAAAGCCCCTGACCATAGACTTATTGTCGCTACTCTAAATTCCCATTTCACCTTCTGTTAGAAAAGTTGCCCAGTGCACCTGTGCTTCTGTCTGAACTCTGTCTGGTGATATCTATCAACAAGATTATGGATAAATATTGGAATATATATAGATATATAGATATATAGATATATACCTATATGTTATAGAATATTATTCAGCCACAAAGAAGAATCATGCCGTATCACTTGCACAAAACAGGTGGAATATGAGACTAAAATGCTAATGAAAGAAGTGAAAGCTACATGTCACATTTTTCCTTTTATATGATAAATTTTATATGATAAATAAAATAAAGGAGTGATTATAAGAAATTAGAAGACAGACACTTGGAAATAGGAAAGGCAGTCGGGGGTTGATGCAAAGGAGGACTAAAGAGATTGAAAATGTCACAGATGTGCTGTATAGATGTGCCAATTCACTATTCTGCATTACAAACATGCACTAGTTTTTAAAAAGACTTATACTGTTTCTACTTGAGTGGGGATAAATGAGTCAGTGAATCACAAAGGATTCAAGTCAAATGTCATATAATTCATGAAATTTGCCTCTAGGATAAGAATGCTTCTTCGCCTGGAAATGGGGGTAGTAGAGGTTGAGACCCATAGGAAGACTCGTTGGATTGTCATTGGAATCAGACACTTGAAAATTTTCATCAGAGTAGTTAATATAGACATTTTAAGTAGCCATATTTAGAGAGTTCATGATATCAAAAATAGTTATTATTTGAATTGTAGCACTGCTGTGATTTCCTGTCTCATAATCAAGGTTGGTTTGAGCCATGACAATAGATTTTAGAGATGGATTTATATATGGTTTGCTATGTATTAAAACAATTAAGTGCACATTCCAGTTTTACTATACATTCTCTAATATAGCAATATACATTTTATCTATTAAATGAATCATGAGCTTAGCTGTAGAAACAAAATTAACTGTAAGAATTCATTTGTATATAAAAAGAAGTATTTCAATCTAAACTTGATCAACAGCAGAACATCACTTAGAGGCCAACAGAGAGTAGAAACCACTTTCTTGTAGACAAAAGAGAAGTAAGATACTGTTTTATAAGTATAGTGGTAATAATTCATCATTTGTATTGATTTGTTTTGTTTTTTGTTTTGCAGTACTGGGGATTGAACTCAGGACCTCGTACTTGCCAGACAAGTGCTTATTCTACTTAACTATCTCCTCAGCATTTTTGTACTGAGAAAAATACAAACTTTGGGTACAAAATTCATTCTCCAGACTGATGGTAGCAATAATAAATAGCATTTATGGAACATTATAATAGCTTTCATTGTCCTAGGGATTTTACATCTTAGTTCTCTAGCAACCTGATCAAATAGTCTAAGTCCACGTATATGGAGTAAAACCAGGGCTTATTAATGTTATTCAGGATACTGGTGGAGCTGAAATTCATAGCCAGGCATTTGATTCCAGAGCCACACTCAGAATATGCAAGCTTTGCAGTATGGCTGCAAACTTGTACAGGTATATCTACCAAGCAAGAGACATACTTCTCTAGATTAGTAAAGAAAGCCGTTTAGCGACCACCATCCTAGAAGACAGCAGCTTTCAGGTACCAATGGCATTGATACTGAAACCAAGACCACTGGGTTAAAAGGAACACTTTATAATGAAACACACAGGCTTCCAGGCTTTATCAAAAATGTAGTCACACGGCGGCTGAGAAAGCCACACTCTTTCTGTGAAACCTGCAATTCTGCACACTTGTACAATACTGTATTACTTCTGAGTATGCTGGATTTTAAAGCATCCTCTAGGAGGGGGGAAAAAGCAAGCTCAGTAAATCCCAGTATTTTTACTGCCTTTGCCAAATTTGACATCTTTCAAAGTAACTGTGAGAAGCACGCACAATCTCTGCCAACTGCATGATTTAGCAGCTATAAAATCCCTCTGAATCAAACCCATTTTGAAATAAAAAGGAACCTGCTTGAGAATTTCATTGCGCTGTTGGATACCTACTCAAAGATCAATCACCTCTCTTCATTCTGTATTCCTAGTATATTTTTAAGTTTAATCTTTTTCTCAGCTTACCCATTTAGTTAAGGGTAGAATTTTAAAAGTCTAAAGATTGAGCAAAGAGGAGGAAGACATAGAGTCTGAACAAAGAGTTTCTTTATATTCTGCACAATAGAATTGAAAAAGATGGTCTATTTTCTATTCAGCTCTTTTCCCAATGGTGAGCACCTAGATTCTCAAAACTTGAGTGTCCTTTCCCCCAAGGAAAATAGTCTCGCTCTGCAGGCTGCCTAGTAGGATAAAACAGCTGTGCTTCCTACTCCACAGGGAATTTCTTTAGATAAAAGTCTATTTTTTAGGCTGAATATGATTGGGTGAGCAGAAGGCTAAACACATTGCTTATGGTTTGGCCTCCAATGACAAGTGAAAACACTGTTCATAAAATGTGGTACAAAAGCAATTAACAATCTTGCAACTGAAATATACATTGTAAATAAAATGCTGGCTACAAGGAAATATAAAGGTGTGAACAGCACTGAGCCTCAGGGGAATAAAAATAAAATTGCTTGAATTGAATTTCTATAAAGATTTAGGATGCAAAGAATAAAGATATTTCTGGGATCTCACTTTGGGTTATACTAATGCAAATATTTTAGTTGTGATGTGCAGACTTTTCACTCATGTAGATACACATGTATTACATGAATAAAAGTAGAGGCAACAGAGGGAGGAAATAGAAAAGATTATTTATAAAAGACTATGGTGTGCTTAACTATATATTTACTAAGAATATATTAAAAGTCATACATGAACTAAATTCCCTTTAAGGTCAAATGTTTCATATATATGAAATATATGAATATATATGAAATATATATAGAGAGAGAGGGAAGGAGGGAGAAATGACAGATTCTTTTACATATACAGTTACATATATAGTGTTTATATAGTGAAAATATAGACATAGAAATAAAAGAGTGATGGAGATCAATCCTCAATAGTCCCCCTCAAAATCATACCTTATGAACCATTAATAGACTGTAAATATCCACAAGGCCATATTTCTCTGGCTTGAACAACCAATAGCATTTTATTAATTATTAGCACAAATTGATTTTTTCAATGGTTAACTGCTATGTGCAACCATTCATGTGGAATTAGTGTACAGCTCCCACCATCAGGAAGAGATTTGAAATTTTATTGGTATAAGATAAGATTTGGGTAGGAGTTCTGAATGACAGTCCTAGCTCAGGCTCCTGTCAGTGTGTGGGAGAGCTTCTGGCTACCCTGCGCCAGCAGGACCTGATGATCCCAGCCAAGGCGCAGTGTGGGTGAGACCCTCTTCCACACCCTTGGGACTTCCCACACCACTTCACAGCACCCCCCACCCCGCCTGCCCAATGAGAATTTCTGCCACGTTCTGGGGACCCCCATATCCAGTCCTAGTCCAGGCCTGGTGAGGCATACAGGCCTGAGATGAAACCCTGTAGCTGCAATCGCTGCAGAGAGAGTAGGGACAAAGCCAACCAGCTATCCAGGAGCAGAACATCTTGCCAGAGAGGTACAACAGGATCACTCCCAAGGGAAGCAGTAGGGAGGAGCTGAGCATAGCAGCCAGACCCAAGCCAGGCACAGCAGGATAAATCCAAACTTTGTAGATCTGCACCTGAATTTCACTAGGTGCTAAGGTTATAACTACACCAAAGCTCTACAACAAAGGTCAGAAGACAGTGCTACACAAAATGACAATGAGAAGAAGCAAAATGCAATCTCAGACCCCAAGCCCACCCATAACAAATGCAGAGAACACTAACACAGAACAAAGTGGGAACCACACAGCTGAAATCAATGAATCCACAGCTTCTGAAATAAAGAAACAACTGCAGATAGGTACAGAGGAACGCAGATTGGAAATGAAGAAAGAAATCCTTGAATTAATAGAATCTTCAGTAAAGAATCAAATGCAGAAACATATGGAGGAAACTCAATGCCCACCCAGAACAAGTGCAGAGGACTTAGAATTAGCCCAGCTGAAATGTATGAATTAATAGTATCGATAGTAAATAAGCAACAGCAGAAAGTTATAGAGGAACTCAGAGTGGAATTCTTTTCTACTAGCTCAGCTCAAATGTACGAATTAATAGTACTGATAGTAAATAAGCAATAGCAGAAAGTTATAGAGGAACTCAGAGCGCAATTATTTTCTGAAATAAAAAAAGAATTCTCAGAACTCATAGCACCTGAAGTAAAGAATCAACTACAGAAACATAGGGAGGAGACCCAATGTGAAAAAAACACTTCAGTAAAAGAATTAATAACTGCTACTAAAGAAGATGTTAATTACAAAAAATAGAGGAGCTTAGAAAAGTGACAGATTCCTTGAATGACCAATACAGGAAAGAAATAGAATCCTTAATGAAACAGAATCCCCAGTGATCTGTGGATCACTAAAAAGGCCAAGAATAAAACATTCTAAAGTCTTTAAAAAGTTCAGAACCCAAATGATGTCATAAAAGACTGATTTTTTGTGTGTTATTTTTTGTCTATATTATCATATTGTTTATGATTCCACTTCCCTCTGTTATTCACTCTCATATATTCCTTCTATACTTGACATGCCCCAATTGTATCCATCAATGCTTATGCTAGCATCTATTCTGGTCCCTATTAGCTGGAATAAACACTTGGTAATTTTAAAAAGAAAAAAAAAAAGAAATAGATCGCATGAAGCAGAGTCAAAGAGCTATAGAGAAACTTAAAATCTCAATCACAAGCCTGCAAAACCATTTGAGTGAAACTGAAGACATTTTCAGATCTTGAAGATGCTGGTACAGCTAGTGAAAGGGTAAGAAAATACCTCATAAAACCAACAAAGATGCAGGAAAAAATAATCATCACTTGCAAGACAATGCAAAGATGAACAATGTAAGACTAATAGGTATCAATGAGAAAGAAGGAGTCAATACAAATGACATTAAAAAAAATATGGACAGAAGTAATAGCAGAAAACTTCCCAAATATGAGGAAACAATCTGACATTCAGGTAACCGAAGTATATACAATGCCAAGTAATCTCAACCCAATGAAAAACACAGGAAACATATAAAAGTCAAGATTCCAGAAATTCAGCACTAAAATAATATGCTGAAAGCTGCTAGAGAAAAGAAGCAGATCACATTCAAAGGAAAACCCATCAGAATTATGGCCGACTTCTCTTCACAAACCATGAAGGCAAGAAGAGCATGGAGCAGAGTATTTCAAGTCCTCTATGAAAACAAATTCCAGCCCAGACTACTAAACCATACAAAACTCTCTCAAGTTTGATGAAGAGGTGAAATACTTCCATGACAAAGAACAAGTAAAGAATTCCATGCTGACAAAGCCAACGCTACACAGGCTACTGAAAGATGTTCTAGAGAGGGACCAAAATGATCAGAATTCCACAAATGAGATCAGAAGCAACCACCTAAACAGGGCAAGCAATTAAACACAGAAGAAAAAGAAGCAAATGAAAACAGGTAAATGACATATGAATCATAAATCAATACATCTCAATTATAACCATCAATGTAAATGGACTCAATTCACCAATTAAGAGAAATAGACTGGCACAGTGGATTAGGAAACAAAGTCAAAAAATATGCTGTATACAACAAACACATCTAACTCATAAAGACATTCATAGGCTGAAAGTCAAAGGATGGAACAAAATACTACATGCCCCAGCACCTCAGAAAAAAACAGGGGTAGCAATCCTATTCTCAGACAGTCGCAACTTCAAACCAATGATGATCAAGCAAAATAAAGAAGGCCACTATATACTGGTTAGGGGAAAAATTCAAGAGGAAGAGGTAATACTCATAAATATGTATGCACCAAACACGGGCGCACCCAACTATATAAAGCAAATCTTAATGGACATGAAAAATCTAATATCCAATTCCACAGTCTTAACAGGAGACCTTAACACCCCCATATCCCCAAAAGATAGGTCAACCAGACCAAAAATTAGCAAAGAAATAAGACAACTGAACCTGAGCTTGAAAGAAATGAACGTGGTGGATATATACAGAGTGCTCCACCCAAACACAGCTGAATACACATTTTTCGCAGCTGCACATGGGTCATTTTCTAAAATAGACCACATACTGGTCCAGAGGTCATATTTAAGGATATGCAAGAAAACAGAAAGTATCCCATGCATATTATCTGACCGCAGTGCAATGAAACTGGAAATAAATGACAAAAGAAACCAGAAAAAAAAAAACCTAAATATATGGAAATTAAATGACTACCTACTCAGCAACAAGGGGTCACAGATGAAATTAAACAAGAAATTCAACAACATCTACAATTCAATGAAAATTCAACCACAACTTATTGGAATTTATAGGATGAGATGAAAGCAGTTCTTACAGGGAAATTCATAGCTGTGATGTCACACATTAGGAAAACAGAATGGGAAAAAAAACACAATGCTGCACCTTCAACAACTAAAAAAGGAAGAGCAAACCAATCCCAGAGCACAAAGATGGGAAGAAATCAAAAAGATTAAAGCAGAAATTAATTCAATTGACATAAAGAAAACAGTTCAAAGAATTAATGAAACATAAAGCTGATTCTTTGAAAGATTAAATAAAATCGATATGCCCCTAGGTATCCTCATCAAAAAGAGGAAAGAAAAAATTCAAATACAAGGAATAAGGAATGAAAAGGCAGCACTTACCACAGACCCAGTGGAAATTCAGAAGATTATTGATAGCTACTTTGAGAATCTTTACTCTCACAGAATAGAAGATATAGAAGAAATGGACAGATTCCTAGAAAGGTACAAATTACCAAAACTGAATCGACAAGATATAACTACTCTCAATAGCCCAATAACAGCCAATGAAATACGAGATGTAATAAAAAACCTACCGACAAAAAGTCCAGATCTGGATGGATTCACAGCTGAATTCTACAAGACATTTACAGAAGATGTAGTCCCTATACTCCTCAAACTCTTCCATGAAATTGAAAAGGATGCAATCCTCCCAAAATCATTCCTCAAGGCAAGAATCATACTGATATCAAAACCAGGGAAAGACACAACTAAGAAAGAGAACTACAGGCCTATCTCCCTCATGAACATAGATGCCAAAATCCTAAATAATATCCTAGGAAATAGAATACAGCAAATTATCAAGAAGATAATACACCATGACCAGGTAGGATTCATCCCAGGGATGCAAGGATGGTTCAATATTCGAAGATCTATAAATGTAATGCACTATATCAATAGAGCGAAAACTAACAACCACATGATCATCTCTATTGATGCAGAAAAGGCTTTTGACAAAGTCCAACACTCATTCATGTTCAAAGTCCTACGGAAAATTTGAAGAGATGGCCACTGCTTCAATCTGGTAAAAGCCATTTATGAAAACCCAATGGCTAACATAATTCTAAATGGGGAAAAACTGAAATTTTTTACTCTTAGATTTTGTACAAGATAAGTATGTTCTCTATCACCACTCCTATTCGATATAGTTCTGGAATCATTAGTTACAGCCATTAGACAAGAGAAAGAAATAAAAGGAATAATACATAAAAAATAAGTTAAATTATCATTATTTGCAGATGACATGATATTTTACTTGGAAGACCCAAAAACTCCACTAAGAAGCTACTAGAATTAATACAGAAATTCAGTAGCTAAGCATGATACAAAGTCAATACCCAAAAGTCAATAGCATTCCTCTGCACAGATGACAAACACAGTGAGAGGGAAATTAAAGAAACAATACCTTTTACAATAGCACCAAGGAAAATAAAATACCTTAAAATTCATCTAACTAAAGAAGACAAAGATCTTTTCAAGGAAAATTACAGTACTCTTAAAAAATGCGATCATAGAGGATTTCAGAAAATGGAAAGATAGAGGGCCGGGGAGATGGCTCAGTGGAATAAGTGCTTGCCTGGCAAGCACAAGAACCTCAGTTCAATTCCTGGTTCCACCAAAAAAAAAAAAAAGAAAATGGAAAGATATTCTATGCTCCTGGATAGGAAGAACCAACATTGTGAAGATGCCCTTACTCTGAAAATTGCTGTACAGATTTAATGCAATCCCTATCAAATTACCACCAACACACCTCACAGAGGTAGAGAAATCATTCCTACAATTTATTGGGAGCCATAAAAGGCCTGGAACACCAAAGGCAATCCTGAGCAATAAAGATAAGGCAGAAGGCAATACAATTCCTGACTTGAAATTATACTACAAAGCTACTTGATAAAATTAGCGTGGTACTGGCAATGAAATACACCTGAGAATCAATAGACTAGATTAGAAGATGCTGAAGCCCCTACAAACACATTCATTCACTTATATTTGACAAAGGGGCCAAACATACTCACTGGAAGAAAGATAGCCTCTTTGACAAATGGTGCTGGAAAAACTGGCTCTCTACATGCTGAAAACTAAAACTTGACCCAAGTCTATCACCATCTACTAAGATAAAGTCTAAATGAAATAAATATCTAAACATTAAAACAGAAACACTAAATCTCCTGGAAGAGAAAGTCATAGGAACTCTTGAAGACATAAGGGTAGGCAAAGAGTTCATGGACAGAAATCAAATCGCACGGGAACACTGGAAAAAATTAACAACTGGGACCTGCTCTTACTGAGAAGTTTTTTCACACCAAAAGAAATTACCAACAAAGTGAAAAGACAACCCACAAATTTGGAAAAAATCATGACAAGTACTCAGACAAAGGTCTGCTCTCTAAAATTTATAAAGAACTAAAAAACACTAGGGCCCCAAAATTTAAAGAGCCAGTCCAGAAATGAGCATCTGAGATGAACACACGCTTTTCAGAGGATGAAATTAAAGAAATGAATAAATATATGAAAAAATACTCCACATCACTAGCCATCCATGAAATGCAAATTATAACAATATTGAGATATTGTCTCACCCCAGAAAGAATGGCTATCATAACGAAATCAACCAACAACAAATGTTGGAGAGGCTGTGGGGAAAAAGGAACCCTTCACCATTGCTGGTGGGAATGTAGACTGGTGCAACCATTATGGAATCACTGTGGAGACTCCTTAGAATACTTGGACTGGAAATTCCATTTAATCCAGCTATTCCTCTACTGGGAATTTTCCCAGAGGATCTGAAAACATCATATCATAGGGATATATGTGTGCCTATGTTTATAGCAGCACAATTTGTGATAGCCAAATCTTGGAAACAACCAAGATGCCCATCTCCTGAGGAGTGCATGAAAAAGATGCGGTACTTTTCCACAATGGAATATTACTCAGCTATAAAGAATGATAAACTCAAAGCCCTTATATTGAAGTGGATGCCACTTGAAGATATACTCATAAGTGAAATAAACCTGACACACATGTCTAAATATTGTATAGTTTCCCTAGTAGAAGAACTCAAAAGAAGAAACACAAATAGAAAGGTATAAGACAACTAGAAAGAAATCAAGAACTTGAGGACTAGACAATGAAATGAGAGTGAGGAGAAGAGCTAGGAAACATGACAGAGGCAGGCCATACAGGCCATCTTACATGTAGAAGATGTGTAAGGCAATGATCCTAAGAATCTTCAGAAGATTTTTGAATCAAGCAGTTAACCTGGAATGATTCTCACCATGAATAACTATATATACAGACACCTGTGAACTAAGCAACTGCACTGAAGATTGCAATTTGTAATACTAGGGTAATGCTTGGGAGTGCCTGTTATTCTCGTCTTCTGCATACGGGCTGCTTGTCATGACATGCCAGTTGCTGCTGTGCTGTCTCTAGGGTAGATGATTGTGCAAAAAGAAGGGGGTGGTGAATGAAGACAGGAGACAGGAAAAGGAATGTTGCAAAACTGTCCTGCTACAAGGTTGTATATGGTTAGATTTCTGGAATTATGTGTAAACATAAGAAGTATATAATTCTTTATGCCTATTTTTAAAATATATTTTAATTTTTTAAATGTTTTTACATGATATTTTGTAGGGACTTAAACTTCAACATATCAATACTTGATGAAAAATACCTGTTGCATGTTATGCCTAAGATGTTTGATATTCAGACAGATAGTGAAGTTAAGTTTAACAGCCTAGGTAATAACAATAAGCTTGTCTTCTGAATGGTTAACAACCTAAGTTTGCAGACAAAAATTAGAGAAAAAGGAGGGCTGCAAGGAAAGCCAACATTTTGGCCCTCACCTTCCAAAGTCAATTAAGACTCAGGACATATGAGAACTTGCATTGCAATGCCATATAACTCCGTAATGTCCCAAATTTTCTAATCAAGGAGATAATGGGGCCAAAGAGGAAAGTGATGGATGATGTAGAGTGTGCCTAAGGAGAGTCACATGGAGAGAAAACATTCTCTCAGGCTTTCACAGAGAGCACATTGGCCAAGCAATGGCCGTGACTCATCCACATGGCTGACACTGACAAAGGTTCTACAATCTGAGGTACAGGATCTCAGGATAAATCCTGAGGGGATTTCACTGACCTTATCTGACCCAAAAGCTACAACTCTTGTTGCATAGGTCTTGCTTTATCTTGGTCTTAACCATCCAGCAGAAAAGTATAAAAATGAAGTATAAGAAGTAAAGCCATGGTGTTATGTTGAGCTTTAGGGGACTCAAGTCAACAATTTCTGACATTTCCCGTCAAATGGAAGATCCAATATACTATTATGGTCTATTGGACTCTTTTAGAATATTTTGCTGAGTTAACACACCTATAATATTCAAATGATGGAACTAAAAAAAAGGGAGGATACAGATGAATGTCCATTTTGTATCTGTGTATTCAAAATGGTTAGGATAGATTTATAGTTACAGTCTCTTAATGAATAGAGGGATTTATTCTAATAGTGTTTGTAAATAGGATATCATGTCTGCATCTTATACAGCAAATAACCACTAGGAAGAGAGTATGCAATGTGTTAATTATTGAAACTGTTGTACCAATTTGATTTGGAACTGTCTCATTGCTATATGTCTCTCAATAAAATTATGGGAAAAAAAGTTAAGATTTGGGGACTGGCATATGTTCACTTTTCAGTGAACCACCAAGTTCCTGAAATTGTGATAAATGTCTAGAATGCAAAATATACCATAGTATGTCACTGCAACTGCAACTTCTCTATAAAATCCCTGTAACTTCCTTATAAAATTCACCATAAACTAAGGCATGTGTGAGAGAGAGAGAGAGAGAGAGAGAGAGAGAGAGAGAGAGAGAGGCAGAAAGCCTGAGCCATAGTGAAATTTATACCTAGAAATAACTTGCCACCAAAAGATAAGCTAAAATGCGAGTTATTAATGAGGACATCATATAATATAATCTATTTTCCAAGATGGATGATCATGAGATTTAAAAAACACTATTCTTAATTATACTAAAACAATAAGCATAACTAGAATGTATGGCTATATTTATCTATCAGCAGAACATCCTCACCCTCATCAGTGTATAAATAAGAGTGTGGTAAGGACAGGTTGCTTTGGAAACAGCTGGGCTTAAAATATGAGCTCTGACAGTTACTGGTTATATTAATTTGTTCTCATATGTGTTTCCTCATTCATAAGATAACAGGACTATCTAAATTTTGTTTAGTGTTTTCAGTATGCTAAGAATCTGACAGGGGTATAATATTGCATTAGTCAGCTTTGTGTCATTAGAACTAAAGACTTGACATGTGCTACTCACAAAGTAGAGGTCTATATTCATAGTAGCTGATGGTTCTGGAGGTTCAAGTCCAACACTTGTGGAGCCCCTGTGAGCCTCATGAAGAACAGCACATCATAATGATAGCATGTGCCATAGTGACAAACAGGGTCCGGGACCTAAGGACCTACATAAGACCGCACCTCTTAAAGGCCCACATCACTTCCTAATCCCATCACCCTGAATCTTTACATGTGGACCTTGAGAAGACACTCGTGCAAACCACAGCAAATACAAACTGGCTTTATTTAAATTGCATAACTAAAGTATGTTGTTACCATTTTCATATTTTGCTGCAAATTTATGCATAGAGTGAATTCCCCATGGTCACTAACCAAGTAAGTCATGGAGCTGAAATCAACCCTGGTAGTCTTCCAAGCCCATATTGTCCAATGTGGATATTAAATATAAAAATAGTAATTGGTTAGAGTTCTTATTTGAGCTAAAAGATATTTGATGCCAGGAAGCTACCACAATATCCAAAACATGGTAGAGAATAAGTCCATGGAATAACCAAAGAATTTTAAAATGCTACATATGCTTTTCTGAGGGAACTTACAGGCTCATTTTGGAGGTGATAACAGTGTATAATAAAGCCCTTTGGCAATTCTGTGTCTAAAGCTCCCACTTGGTTAGATACCCTTACTAACCTGATCTGTAAGGAGTATAAATTCATAAATCAGAGGATGGAGATGAGGTTACAGCATATTTAGTTGACATTTTCAACTTTCTAGGATTACAGCCATTATTGTCTTTTACTCAAGTCACTCGGTGATTTTTGTCTAAGTATTTATTTGCAAGAAGTAGGAAGAACCCACTAGGTTGAAAATGCTGTGTCAAAAAGCATTTGACAGAAGTTTCTATCCATCCATGCCAAATAATTCTCAGCAAACTAGGAATCAAGGTAAACTTCTCAGGGGACCAAAAAAAAAAAAAAAGAATATGGAGGAAAAACCTTCAGTTGACTTTATGTATCCCTGGGAAGGGCAGAATGCTTTCCTCCTGAGACAGAGATGAGGCAAGGTTTCTCATTGTGATCTCTACTATTCCACATTATACTGAAGATCCTACCAATGTAGGATCAAGAAAAATAACCTGGGTAATATTGGCATGTGTCTGTAATGCCAGCCCTTGGGAGGCTGAAGTAGGAAGAGCACTGAGGATTCAAGGCCAGCTTGGGCTACATACTGGGTACAAGGCCAGCCTGAACTGCATAATGAAA
>NW_004524587.1:24629716-24630312 GCF_000260255.1 Octodon degus
ATGATAAACTCGAAGCCTTTATATTGAAGTGGATGCCACTTGAACATATACTCATAAGTGAAATAAACCAGACACACATGAGTAAATATCGTATACTTTCCCTAGTATAAGAGCTCAAAAGAAGAACTACAAATAGAAAGGTACAACACAAGTAAAAGGAAAGCAGAATCTCAAGGACTAACTAATCTAGAGAGGGAAAGAAGAGCTAGGAAACGTGAATAAGTCAAGCCATACAGTTATATGTAGAAGATGGGCAAGGCAATGATCCTGAGAATCTTCAGAAGATTTTTTTTAATCTAGCAGTTATTTGGAAAGATTCTCACCCTGACTAACTATATATACTGATACCTGTTAACTAAGCTATAGCACTGCTGATGGTAATTTGTAATAGTAGTTTCATGCTTGGAGTGCCTGTCATTCTGGACTTCTGAATATGGGCTGCTTGTCGAGACATGCCAGTTGCTGCTATGATGTCTCTCAGGTAGAGGGATGTTCAAGAATAAGGGGGTGGTGAATGGAAGCAAGAGACAGGAAAAGGAATATTGTGGGACTGTCCTGCTTCAAGGTTGTATATGGTGAGATTTTTGGACTTATGT
>NW_004524587.1:24630412-24631674 GCF_000260255.1 Octodon degus
TATGCCTAAGATGTTTGATATACAGACAGATAGTGAGGTTAAGCTTAACAGCCTAAGTTGTATGGTAATAACAATAAGTTTGTCTTCTGGATGGTTAACAACCTCAGTTTGCAGGCCAAAATTAGAGAAAAAGGAGGGCCACAGGGAGAGCCAGCATTTTGGCCCTAGCCTTCTAAGGTCAATTAAGACTCAGGACATATGAGAACTTGTACTGTAATGTCATGTAACTCAGTAGAGTCCCAAATTTTCTGATCAAGGAGATTATGGGGCCAAAGAGGAAAGTGATGAAAGACGTAGAGTATGTCTAAGGAGAGTCACATGGAGAGAAAATATTCTCTCAGGCTTTCACAGAGAGCACTTTGGCCAAGCGATGGCCGTGACTCATCCACATGGCTGACACTGACAAAGGATCTATAATCTGAGGTACAGGATCTCAGGATAAATCCTGAGGGGATTTCACTGACCTTATCAGGCCCAAAAACTACAACTCTTGTTGCATAGGTCCTGCTTTACATTGGTCTTAACCATCCAGAAGAAAAGTATAAAAATGAAATATAAGAATTAAAGCCATGCTGTTATGTTGAGCTGTAGGGGACTCAGGTCAACAATTTCTGACATTGCCAGTCAAGTGGAAGACCCTATACTATTATGGGCTACTGGACTCTTTTAGAATATTTTGCTGAGTTAACACACCTATAATATTCAAATAATGGAACTTAACAAAAAAGGGGATACAGATGAATGTCCATTTTGTATCTGTGTATTCAAAGTGTTTAGGATAGATATATAGTTACATTCTCTTAATGAATAGAGGGATTTGTTCTAATGGTGTTTTTAGATAGGATATCATGTCCGCATCTTGTACAGCAATTAACCACTAGGAAGAATATATGCAATGTGTTAATTATTGAAACTGTTGTACCAATTTGATTTGAAACTGTCTCATTGCTATTTGTTTATCAATAAAATTATAGGGAAAAAAAAATTTCTGACACTGCCAGTGAAGTGGAAGACCCAATACTATTATGGACTACTGAACTCTTTTAGAATATTTTGCTAAGTTAACTCACCTATAATATTCAAATAACAGAACTTAACAAATAAAGGGGATACAGACAAATGTCCATTATGTATCTGTGTATTCAAAATGGTTAGGATAGATATATAGTTGCTTTCTCTTAATGAATAGAGGGATTTGTTCTAATAGTGTTTGTAAATAGGATATCATGTCCGCATCTTGTACAGCAATTAACCAGTAGGAA
>NW_004524587.1:24631774-24635075 GCF_000260255.1 Octodon degus
TAGTTTCATTATATATACATTGAACAATAAGAAATAATAACAGTATTCAAATTATAAGATTATCTAAAAGGGATTATTTGGATACGAGGAATAACCTAATGTAGTATATCACAGTAAGATAACTAGGGCTGATAATAATTATGTTTTAACAAATCTAGGAAAGAGGACTGTGAATGTTTCTCACACAATGAAATGATAATTATTGAAGTGTTAGCGATGTCTATTCCCCCGATCTGATCATTGCACACTGAATACATGCATTGAAATATCACACTCTATCTCATAAATATCTACAAATATTTCAGTCAATTAAAAACAAAAATTTCAATTTAAGAAAAATTTATGAGTTCAGCACTTCTAAGTTGCAAGATCAATTGTATCTCTACAAATATATAACAACAGACAATTAGATCTGAGATTTCAATGCAATTGCCTTCCTTTCCTTAGTACCTAGAAAGTAGTAAAGAATATACCCTCCAACTAAAGCACCATCATTTTTCCCAAAATGACCAAAGAGCTGAGGACACATTGTCAAGCAGGCTGAAATCCAAAGAGAGCAAGTACAGGAGCAAGCATGTCCTCAGTAAGACAGCCTTGGAGGAAGGGAAGACCACAGAGAGTCAAGGAAATAGCACAGTTAAATGTTTTAGCAAATTGCTAAAGGACAGGTTTGAGCTAGTGTGACATCACAGACTGCCTAGCAGGAGAATCTGCACCCATTTCTAACTCTCTTCCATGTACTGAGTACAGTTTGAATTGTGTATCCACCACCACCCAATTCCTATGGAGATTTTTTAATGTATTTGGTACAGCATTTCACTATGCAGCTCAGACTCATAGTGATCCTCCAGTTCTCAGCCTTCCCTGTGCTGGGATTATAGACGTGTGCCCCCAAGCCTGGTCTTGGTGGCTGACTCAGCATGCCTGGGGTTGGGGCCAGTGCAGTGTGTGGTGCCGGGGACCAAATCCTGTCCCTGTGCTTGCCTAAGCAGGCACTTAATCTGCTGAGTTATCTTACCAGCCCTCCTATGGAGATTTTTTTACTTTATTTGTGCATAAAGTTTTATAGAAGTAATCATATTTTTTAAAAAGTTGGTGGAGGGGGTCTAATACAATACAACTCTCTTCCATATAACAATGGAAATTTGGATGTAGATATACCTAGAAGGAAAAGGGTGAAGAGAAATAAGGAGAAAACAGCCAAACACAAGCCTTGAAGCACATCTTTTCCTCCCAGCGCTCAGAGGCAACCAAACCTGCCAACACCTTGAGTTTGAACATTCAGCCTCCAGGTGATAAAGTTATCTAATTTGGGATTCTTTGTTAAGGGCAGCCCTAGAAAACTCATACAGCTCTTATGAGAAAAATATGGTGGAATGAAAAGCCAAAGACAGCTTCCCACAGGGTGCAGCCTGAAGAAAAGAGAAGCCTTCAGTACAGGAAAAGCACAAAGCCCCAGCTGACCCCTCATCTCCTATATTTCCCACCCAGAAAAAGACATAAACAGGAAACTCTGGCCCTCAGGCCACAGATAAATATCCATTGAAACAAAGGGAAATAAACTGTCTTCACCATCATCATCATCTACTCATGAGCAAGAAGCAAATCCATCCCAGCCTTATACTGTTAAGGTTCCCTATCACTAGTAAAAATAAGAATCTCCTATTTTCTGAACAATGAAAATCAAGTATAGTGGTAGATGTTTTTATTAAAAAGGATGATAACAAAGATGACAAACACCACTGATAGGTTCATTGGTAGATATACAGCAGGAGAAACAATCTGGAAACTTAACATTGCATCAATAAAAATTAACAAAATTAAAACACAAAGCAAAAATAGGGGAAAAAGAAACAGCAGAATATACAAGAGTTCTAAGAGTGTAAAAAAAAAAAAAAAGGAAGTCAAACATTTAAATATACATGTAACCGGACTCTTCAAAATAAAATTATAAGTGGATCTGAAGGAATATTTGAAGAGATAATGCCTGAAGATTTCCCAAAACTAATGGATGGTACCCAATGAAAGATCTAAAAAGCTCATAGAATATAGAATACCTAAAAGAAATTTTAAATAAATAAGTAAAACTAGAACTTCCCATTTAAACTACTGAAAAATAGACAAAAAGAGAAAATTCTGAGGACAGAGGAGAAAGGCATAGTGTGTAAAAGAAAGATGCTAATTCAAAAAAAAAAAAAATCACAGGGTATGCAACCAAGAAGACAACAAAAGTGCCATTTTAAGATGTTGAAAGAAAATTCAACACAGAATTCCCTGTACTGAGGGGAAATATCCTTGAAAAGTGAAGGAACATAGAACAATTAGATACCATTATACACATATAACAATGTTTAAAATACAAAATGATAATACCAAATCCTGGCAAGGAGGTAGAGCAGGAGACACTGGAGCCAGACTCTGCCCATATAACTCAGCAGTGGCATTCTGGCTTCTACCAGCATGAGTTCGAAATATGTCAGCACAAAACTTGAACCTGAATGTTTATAAGATCTCCATTCATAATTTCAAAAGTTGGAAGCAACATAAATGCCTTTCAACAGGTAAATAAATACATAAACTCTGCTGCATACATATAAAGAGACATTGTTCCAGGTAAAAGAGATGAGGTATTGAGCTATAAAAAGACATAGATGAGTCTCAAATACACATGCTAAATGGAAGCTGCTAGAGTGGGAAGACTACCTACCTTAAGGTGTCAAATAGATGACAATCTGGAGAAGGTAAAATTATGCACGGAGCAGTACTTTCCAGGTACTTAGGAAATAATATAGTGTATAGGTCATTACTTTAGGACTATGAAATCATTCTGGATAATACTGTAATGGTGCACCTGTCCAAATGCTGCACAAAGAATTATACAATGCAAATGGTGAACCCTAATATAAACAATGGGCTTTAGTTAATAATCATGTGTTTGCATTGGTTCATCAGTTGTAGCAAGTTCACTGCACTAATGCAAGATGCTAATAATACAAGAAACTACTTGGGGGGGCCTATAAGAACTCTATGTTGTGTTCAATTTCCTTGTAAATCTAAAATTACTTTGTAAAATAAAGTTATTCATTTTCAAAGAATGCAAGTTCCAAGCTGAAATAAAAGTCTTAATAATCTAATCTATGCCTGCCCCACCCCCAGGTGTGCTGAGAGGGCAATTGAGACCGGGCATGGTGGCACACGCCTGTAATCCCAGCACTTGGGAGGCTGTTAACAGGAGAATCACTGTGAGTCCGATCTAGTAGTGAGACCCTGAACATCCTATAGACCCTTCTCTAAAATACAA
>NW_004524587.1:24644450-24647178 GCF_000260255.1 Octodon degus
GAGGGATTTGTTCTAATAGTGTTTGTAAATAGGATATCATGTCCGCATCTTGTACAGCAATTAACCAGTAGGAAGAATGTATGCAACATGTTAATTATTGAATCTGTCCTACCAATTTGGTTTGAAACTGTCTCATTGCTATTTGTTTATCAATAAATTTATGGAAAAATAACAAAAAATAAAAAATAAAAACAAATTCAAAACTACTCAATGAATTATATGTGGAAGGAAAACAATTCAACAGATCAGTAATAAAGGTCATACGTGACAGGCCTGAGATTAACACATGCAGCGGTGAGAAGCTTAAATCTTTTCCTCTAGGCTCAGGAACCAGACAAGGATGCCTACTCTTGTCACTTCCATCCACCAAAACCTTGACCTCCTCTCAGGGAAATTTCACAAAAGGAAAAGCTGAAAGGCATCTAAATTCGAGAAGAGAAATTTGAAGTATGCAATTGGCAGGTGGTATGTTGACTTTATTCACCCAAAATCGAAACTAGTAAATTAAGTTACAGAATACAAAATTAACATACAAATATCAAAGTAACATTTTGTATACTAGCAACAACCTATCTGAAACAGAAATTAAGAAGGAAAACCTATTTACTATAGCTACAAAAACATAATGCTATTAGAATAATTAACATCATTAAATTGCCCACACTACCCAAATCAATATGCAGAGTCAATGCAATCTCTATTAAGATTCCAATGACAATTCTTACAAAAGCAGATAAATCCAATTCTTTCAAATTTTATTTACTCTTTCAGGTTCTCACATTAGCAAGGCAATAGTATGTTTGTACATGTGAGTCTGATTTATTTCACTTAACAATAGTCTTTAGCTGCATTAATTTATCTACAAATGCCTTGAATTTATCTTTTCTAATAGCTGAGTAACGCTCTATTGTCTAAAAATACCACATCTTTATTCATTCCTCAGCTGACTGGCAGCTGGGTTCTTTCCAAGATTTAGCTATGACAAATTGCGCTGCTATAAACATGCATGTACATATATTGCTATTGTATGATGATTTCTGTTCTTTTAGAATAATATCTAGGAGGGAAATAGCTGGATTGAATGAGACCTCCAATCCTAGCCTTTTGAGAAATCTCCATACTTATTTCCATAATGGTTGTGCCAGCCTGCACTCCCACCAACAGTGCAGAAGAGTTCTTTTTTCCCCATAGCCTCTCCAGCATTTGTTATTGGTTGGTTTCTTGATGATAGCCATTCTTTCTGGCATAAGATGATATCTCAATTTTGTTTTAATTTGCATCTGCTGAATTACCAATGATGTTGAATATTTTTATATATTTATTTGCCATTTGTATCACTTCACTTGTGAGGTATTCATCTTAGATGCCCATTTTTGGATTGGGTCTTCAAATTTTGATGTCTGCTTCTTTTTAATTCTTTAAAATTATAGCTGACTGTCTCTTAAAGAAAAATCAAATTCTAAAATTTGTATAGAAACACCAAAGAATGTACTCAATAGAAAGACAGACAGAAACATTTATTCATAATAGCCAAAATGTGCAAACAATGCAAATGCCTGTCAATGAATATACACACAACACACATTACCATCAAATCCCTCAAAATACTCCCATTTCCTTCAAGAACTCTTGTCCCGTCATGATTGCAACTTTCTGAAGCAGTTATGTTAGTTCTTTTTAGTGAGTGTTTTTACAAGATGTAATAAGTAATCTGAAGGCTACTTCTGGGTGCCATTCAATAGAAAGACAATTCATAGGGGTTGGGGAGATAACTCTGCAGTCTAAACACCTGCCTGGCAAGTGCAAGGACCTAGCTTCAATCCATGGTACCACATGCCATGTCAGCCCCAGAACTCCCAGAGCATGCAGTACTCACCACCAAAACTGGATATGTTGGCAAACATCTGCAATCCCAATGCTGGGGAAGCTGAGACAGGAGGATCACTACAAGTCCAAGCTGCCTAGCAAGACCCTGTACCAAATAAATAAATAAATAAATAAATAAATAAATAAATAAATAAATAAATAGACAGCCCATAATACAGCATGTTGTGTCCCTACCTTATTCACTAGATCTGATACTGTGCAAGTTCTGATTCTTGTCCAATATCAAAATGACCATTTGTGGTAAGTGTTTTGAATCCATTCAGGATATCAAGACAGATATGATGGTACTACTAAAGATTAGATAGGCAGATAGATAGATAGATAGATAGATAGATAGATAGATAATATTAATCATATCAGCAGGCCAAAGAGTTACCTGTATGCCCATGTATACTATGGCACTCACAATGGCTAAGATATAAAATCAGCTGTGGTTTTCTATATAGAGAGAAAATGTGCCAGCCTCAGTGGCACATGCCTGTAATCCCAGCACTTCAGAGACTGGAGCAGGAAGATTGCTTTGCGTTCAAGACCATCCTGGCCCACAAAGTGATCTCAAGACCAGCCTGAGCTGACAGGGTCATAGTGAGAGCCTGTCTTAAAAAGACGAAAAATAGTAGTGGGGTAGCCATAGGACTGGCAATGTCAGAAGTTGTTGACTCGAGCCTTTTACAGTTCAGCATATTAATATGGCTTTATTTTTTATACCTCATTTTTATACTTTTCTGCTGGATGGTTAAGACCAAGATAGAGCAAGGCATATGTAGCAAGAATTGTAGCTTTTGGATCTAATAAGGTCAGTGAAATTCCCTTGGGATTTATCCTGAGATCCTGTACCTCA
>NW_004524587.1:24657112-24660901 GCF_000260255.1 Octodon degus
ATATTCAAATAACAGAACTTAAGAAATAAAGGGGATACAGATAAATGTCCATTATGTATCTGTGTATTCAAAATGGTTAGGATAGATATGTAGTTACATTCTCTTAATGAATAGAGGAATTTTTTCTAATGTTGTTTGTAAATAGGATATCATGTCCGCATTTTGTACAGCAATTAACCACTAGGAAGAATATATGCAATGTGTTAATTATTGAAACTGTCCTACCAATTTGACTTGAAACTGTCTCATTGCTATTTGTTTATCAATAAAATTATGGAAAAAAACAGTAGGTGGCATGGCAGTGGCAGGAGCACATGTCATAGGGGGAGATCACATGGTAAAACAGAAAGCAATAGTAGGAGGAAAATCCAGGTAGGGGCTTTTACAACTCACTGTTGCAAAAACTAACCTTGGTCTCACAAAAGTTGTATCAATTCCTTCTAATGGTAGTACTTCCAACAACCTAAAAACTTCCTACTGGACTACACTTCTTCAAGGCTGCACGCCTCTTCACATCTCTACCATCCCGGAGGCAAGCTTCTAACACACACCTAATGGATTTAATGCAATCATACCTAAGCCATAGTGGCCTATAACATAGAAATTCTTTCTAAACTCTATTTATCTGTAAAAAAAAATCTGAAAAGACAAATAAATCTTCATTTACTTGCCGTAAGTAAATTACAGAAGATCATATGACTCAGTTGTAATTCATGAACCATTCTAGGAGTTGTGTATCTTCCCTTTTCTTATTAAATAGATACTGAAGCACCAAGTAGGAAAGTCCATGCCATAAATAGAATAAAAGCTTCACAAAACACAATAGTTTAAAAGTTATGCTTCAAAAAATAAGATTAGGACTCAGTCCCAAGAATTTCAAAGTCTAGGATAAGGTGTTATTGCAAGTATAAGAATATGCCTCAAGACCTACAAAAAGATACATACTCTAGCTATGTCTTTGCTTTGCATTTATGGACAGCTTGTTTTAGCACCACTATTCAAGGACTTAGAGAATTCTTGGACCACATGCATGAAATCCCACACAGCCTGGTATCTACCCAACTTTATAGTAACTAAGGAACAGAAGTTGATCCACTGCCATGGGATTAACAGGTCTTATCACATGCCATCTCATCCAGAAGCACAGTTCACGAAATTCACAAAATACTACAATTGTTTCTAAAGAGATAACCAAAGCACCAGCTTTGAAGAAACACTCTGAAAGAATCCAGTGTCCCTCTTTAAAATATAATATACTTAACAAATTAAAGGCCACTATGTGGTGCTCTCTTCCCAACAGCATGGATGCAAGGTTTTGGAAGCCAAAAAGGTGACTGTAGAAGAGGCCAACTTACCCTGTCTCCTGATAACTCAAAAAGGGAAATCTGTTTCCTGTCCCTGTAATTCTGGACAATACAGTGACAGAGATCCTGGTCCTAACAGGGAGTTTACTGTGGGGCGTGTGTGTGTGTGTGTGTGTGTGTGTGTGTGTGTGTGTGTGTATTTTGCTGGGTATCAAGTTCAGATCCTCATATATACTAGTCAAGTACTTTACTACTGAGCTAAATCCTCAGTCACCAAGATGGTACATTCTTATGTGCAACAGTCATAACCGAGCTTTATTCCACTGACCTACAACATATAGCTGGAAAAAAAAAAAAAGATACAATTGTCTTCAAACCATCTTAGACTCTGCATGTCCAGATATCAGCAGTTAAAAATAGGAGTCATTGTAACCTCAGGGATAATTGACCCTAATCAGTAAGAGGAAGTAAGATTGCTTTGCACAAGGAGAAATATATGTGGAAGCCAACTGTACTGGGAGACTCTTTGTACTTGTCAGCCCCAGCACAACCATGAGCACACATCTTTGGCAGCGCTGCTTGTGGGGGACGTGATCCCCAAGTGTTCAGTTAGGATGCTCAGTTTGGAGCATTACCAGATAAGCTATGCAGTTCTGACAAGATGAAACTCAAGGTGAGGAGAAGTTAGAATGAATGATGGAGAAGAAGAGTACAAGTGACAGTCCCAGGACCAACTGCCACAGTCGGGGCTGTAGTTAATCTCCATGCTTCCTGTTTGAAATCTCCCTCTAGAAGAAACCTCCACACCACCCTAGCTGGGGGAAGTGTGAGAAAGGAAGATCTGTTTGAAAGATCAATTGGCAAGTCACTTAGAAATCTGCTTGCTCTCTGGCTCGGTCCCCACCTTTATTCTCTATTTTTGTTGGTATAAATTATCATATAAAGAATGTGACTGGTCAGCTTAGATTCAGTGTCTGACTCCAATCTAGTCCTCTCTTGTCCTTGGGGGAAGCTGCCCAGCAAAAAATGGCAGTCATTGCTTCAGTCTAGAGAAGGTTCCCATTGACCAGGCCCCATCTGCTATAATCAAAAGTAGCAGTCTAAACTGATATGACAAATATACCCTCTGCAATCGCTCTGATGCAAAATAACTCTTTCTTCAGAAGCAGCATATCCATCTGGGGATAGTTCTAAATATTTCTCTCCATCTCTGTATATTTTTGGAACTGCATGAGGCCACTGCCTCATAAGGTGACACAGATGATATCTGCTGTCTCTCAGAATTTCGATAAGTGGCCAGAAGTATTTTCTCTTTTGAGTTTTGAAATTTCACCACTGGATGTGATTTCAGTCACTTTTTTCTGCCATTTACTCCATGCCCCACCTGCCGTTGCAGACAAGGAAAATAGCTTAAATATATGCGTTATTCTCCAAAATCTGTTTGTGATACTCACTAGGAGGGTTCCAGAGGTGCAATGATGTCAGAGAGAGCAAATGTCTGTTTTCCTTATGCCAATAAGGGAGACCTAGAGAAGATAGGTTCAGGTTTCTTTTCTGTTCCACCGGCATTTCCATTTTGTTTCCTATACTTTAGTCTCTCCAGAATGCAGTGTGTATTAAGATTCTGTGTCTTAAAGAATTTCTCTTGTCCAAAGCTCTTTTAGAAATAAAATTCATCTTCCCAGAGTACAAAGCATCACTTAGAGCAAACCCATTTGGGAAAAACATTAAAGTATTATTTCAGACTTATCATAATGGAGCACCATACTTATAGAAATTGCCAAATACAAAGACATTCTTTTTCTCTCTGGCTACTTGAAAGAGTGTGCTTTAAACAAATTCTTGGAATTGTGCTGCCAAACACTGATATAAGTGAAAACATGACTTTAGAAAAATGTGGCACAGGTAAAGAAAAGAAAAGCTTACGGAACTCCCCTGAAGCAAGGCATTATGCATTTATTTATTTGACATCAAGGTATTAGCTTATTTGACACCTATAAAAAGCCTGAGAGATAAGCTTTATCCCTAGTTTCCATGTAGGGAAGAAAGTTTCAGGAAGGCTAAGCAATTTGTCAATATACTCACACAGTTCATAGACTAGAGATACGGGATTCAAAAGCAGGCCATCTCATCATCAAAGCACATGTTTTCATTTTCAAAACCATAGTGCCTCATTCTTTAGTCCTACCTCAACATTACTCTTCCCCCTAGTCTGTCACTGAATATAGGCAGAAATTTAAGAATAAAAATATTGTGTGAACCTATACTAAGAGGGCAGATACTGTACCTCGCAGTGATGGTCTTATAAACAGATATTGAAGAGAGGCTTCTCTCTCCAAATAAAAAGGACAAACACAGGTTAAAAGCTAAGCAAACCAGGTGGAGTGGCACAAATCTATAATCCCAGCATACTGGGAGACTGAGGTAGCAGGATCGCAATTTCAACCTCAGCTTGGAAAACTTAGCAACTTAGCAAGACCCTGTC
>NW_004524587.1:24661001-24665395 GCF_000260255.1 Octodon degus
AAAAAAAAAAAAAAAAAAAAAAAAAAAAAAAAAACTAAGCATCTGCACTACTAACAAGAAAGAAAAAGGTAGATGAAATTAGTCAAACAGAATAAAGGCAAACAGAAGTGAATGAAATTAATAACAGAAGCACAGTTATTTTTTTTAATAAAAGTAATGTCTATTTCCCTAAAGTGAACAATAATAATGTACTTCTATAAGGAAACTTTTAGCTAAATTAAGAAGAAGGCTGGGGTACAGGTCAAGGCAAAAACACTGGCATAGCATGTGTGAGCCCATGGGTTCGATCTGCAGCACACACAGTAAAAGGAGAGATAAAAATTACCAGTGTGTTAGTGTCTGGTACCACGATTTGTCATCCTTAGCATTTGGGAACAGTTTTGGCCATTAGCTTCTCAGAGGCCTTGTTTCCTGTTTCTCATCTTGCCTAATGTTTTGCTCTCTCCCTACATGTTTGTGATGCAATTTCCATTAAACCTCAGAAGTTTAGGGGAAAAACCCAGACCAAAAAAATTACCAGTGTGAGCAATGTAATATCACTACAAATGCCTTAGATAGTAAAGTGACAATAAAAAAATACTATGAACAAAAGTGTACCATGAAGTTGATAAATTAACTGAATTTATCATTAAAGTGATAAGGCTAACTGAGGAAGAAATAGGTTACCTGTAGAGTTCTATATCCGTTAAAGAATTTTAATTTGTGGTCTAAAACCTTCCATAATGTCTCCCAATAAAGAAAACTAAACCCCAGATGGCATTACTGGTCAGTTCCAAACATCAATTTAGGGAGAAATAATGCAAATCCTAAATAAAATATTGCTTATTATACAAGCATATATATCTTATTTTATGAAGACAAAATTCACCTGGTATCAAAATATCAATGCCAGAAAAAGACCCAGATAAACACACTGGAGGAAAACAACAACAGAAAATAAAATATGAAACAAACAAACCTCAGGCTGAAGCAGATTCCTTGACGGAATTTGAAAAAATAATTTAAAGAAACAGAAAACTTGAAGAAATAGATAAATTCTATAGTAGACATGTACAATCTACCAAAACTGAGTCCTAAAGAAATAGAAATTCTGAAAATAACACATAAGAAGATTGAGTCATCAATTTAAAAAATTCTTCAGTCAAATCCAAAGATCTCATAGCTTCACTGATGAATACTACCATACATGAAAGCTTTTTTCTTTTCTTTTTTACAGTACAGAGGATTTCAGGGCCTCGCAATTCTAGGCAAGTGCTCGATCACCAAGTGACATCACTAGCTGCAGAGGGATAAATACTGCCAAACACTTTTTAAAGAACCTAAGAACAATTTTTCTTAAAACTTTCCAAAATCCAGGAAGAATAAATACTAACTCATTTTACAAGGCCAGCATTGCCTACCTAGCCTACACAAGTTCACTGCAGGAAAAAAAAAATCTCAGAACTTTGGAAGACTAGACAGAAGATTACAAATTTAAGCACAGCCTGAGCAGTTCATCAAGATGCTACCTCAAATTAAAAAAAAAAAAAAATTAAAGAGGAAGACTGAAGATATTGCTCAATGTGCAGGCCTTGGTTTCAGTCTCCAATACCACAAACAAAAAGATGATAGAAGATAGATAGATGATGATGATGATGACAAAGAAGATAAATAGATAGATGATAGATAGATAGATAGATAGATAGATAGATAGATAGATAGATAGATAGATTTAATAGATATGTAGATAGGTTTTTAAAATCAAAGTAGCCTGGCATGGTGGTGCATGCGTGTAATCTTAGCACTTTGGGCGACTGAGGCAGGAAAATGAAAGTTCTAGTACGGCCTGGTGTCATGTAGCAATCTAGCAAGCCCCAGCCTGAAAAATACCAAAAAAGCACTGAAAATATAACTCAGGTTAAAAGCCCTAGGTTCAATCCCAGGTACCACTAAATGAATAAATAAATATTATTTGCCATAATCATGTGGAATTTTCCCTGGGATACACAGAGAGTTAAACATGTGCAAATAGATAAATGTGACAAATCATATTTGCAGAGTGAAGAATAAAACCCATATGTTTATCTCAGTAGAGGCAGTAAAATCATTTGGAAAAATTGAATATGTCTTTGTGCTTAAAAATAAATTCAAGACCCAGTCCTAACCCAGGCCCGGAGAGTGTGTGGGAGAGCTTCCCACTACCCTGCGCCGACGGGACCTATTACTGGTCTGAGACCAGAAGCAGCGTGGTTGAGACCCTCTTCCACCCCCTTGGGAAGCCGCCCACCACTCTGCAGCACCTCCCCCACACTGCCCGGCGAGTAGGAATTTCTGCCACCTTCCGGGACCCCTAGAACCCCCAGCTGCCTCTCCCCTCCCACTCCACCTTATCCCCTCCAGACTCAAATCAGGCCTGGACTACAGGCCTGGGGTGAAACCCTGCAGTTGCAATCCCTGCAGAGAGTGTAGAGGATAGAACCACCCAGCTAGTCCAGGAGCAGAAAATCTTGCAAGAGGGATACAACAGGTTCATCAACAAGGGCAGCAGCAGGAAGGAGCTGAGCACAGCAGCCAGACCCAACCCAGGCACAGCTGGATAAATCCACACTTTATAGATCTGCACCTGAACTTCAGTACATGCTAAGGTTATAGCTACAACAAAGATCTACAACAAAGGTCAGAAGACAGTGCTACACAAAATGACAAGAAGGAACAAAATGAGACCTCAGAACTCAAGCCCACCCATAACAAATGCAGAGGACACTAACACAGAAATAATTGGGAATCACACAGCTGAAAGCAATGAATCAAAAGCTTCTGAAATAAAGAAACAGCTGCAAAAAGCTATAGAGAAACTCAGATTGGAAATAAAAAAAAAAGAAATCCCGGAATTCATAACATCTGCAGTAAAGAATCAAATGCAGAAACATAAAGAGGAAACCCAATGCACACCCAGAACAAGTACAGAGGACACTAGCTCGACTCAAATGCATGAAGCAATAGCATCGAAAGTAAATAAGCAACAGCAGAAAGGTATAGAGGAACTCAGAGCGCAAATCTTTTCTGAAATAAAAAAGAATTGTCAGAACTCATACCATCTGAAGTAAAGAAGCAACTACAGAAACATAGGGAGGAAACCCAAGCAGAAAAAAACACTGCAGTAAAAGAATTTATAACTGCATCTAAAGAAGACATTGATAAAAAAAATAGAGGAGATTAGAAAAATGATGGATTCCTTGAATGAGCAATACAAGAAACAAATACATCGCATGAAGCAGACTCAAAGAGATGTAGAGGAAATTAAAATCTCAATCTCAAGCTTACAAAACAGTTTAAGTGACAGTGAAGACAGAGATTCAGATCTTGAAGATGCTGGTGCAGCTAGTGAAAACGTAAGAAACCATCTCTTAAAAACAACGAGGATGCAGGAAAGAATAATCCATTACCTGAAAAATGATGCAAAGATGAACAATGTGACACTAATAGGCATCAATGAGAAAGAAGGAGTCAATACAAATGACATTAAAAAAATATGGGCAGAAGTAATACCAGAAAACTTCCCAAATATGAGGAAACAATCTGACATTCAGGTAACTGAAGCACACAGAACGCCAAGGAACCTCAACCCAATGAAAAACACACCAAGACATATAACAGTCAAGATTCCAGAAATTCAGCACAAGAATAATATACTGAAAGACTCTAGAGAAAAGAAGCAGATCACATTCAGAGGAAATCCCATCAAAATTACAGCTGACTTCTCTTCACAAACCATGAGGGCAAGAAGAGCATGGAGCAGAGTACTTCAAGTCCTCTGTGAAAATCAATTCGAGCCCAGACTACTGTAACCTGCAAAACTCTCTTTCAAGTTTGATGGAGAGGTAAAATACTTCCATGACAAAGAACAGCTAAAGAATTGTGTGATGTCAAAGCCAACCCTACATAGGCAACTGAAAGATGTTCTAGAGAGGGACCAAAATGATCAGAACCCCACAAATGAGATCAGAAGCAACCAACTAAATAGGGCAAGCAATTAAACACAGGAGAAAAAGGAGTAAATGACAACAGGTAATAACATGTCAATCATAAGTCAATACATCTCAATTTTAACCATCAATGAAAATGGACTCAATTCACCAATTAAGAGAAATAGACTGGCACAGTGGATTAGGAAATGAAATCCAACAGTATTCTGTATACAAGAAACACATTTAACTCATAAAGACATTCATAGGCTGAAAGTCAAAGGATGGAACAAAATACTACATGCCCCAGCACCTCAGAAAAAAGCAGAGGTAGCAATCCTAGGCTCAGACAGTCTCAACTTCAAACCAACGATGATCAAGAGAAATAAAGAAGGCCACTATATACTGGTTAGGAGAAAAATTCAAGAGGAAGGGGTAACACTCATAAAT
>NW_004524587.1:24673520-24677883 GCF_000260255.1 Octodon degus
ATGTGGATGAGTCACGGCCATTGCTTGACCAATGTGCTCTCTGTGAAAGCCTGAGAGAATGTTTTCTCTCCATGTGACTCTCCTTAGGCACACTCTCCATCATCGATCACTTTCCTCTGTAAATTCAAAAAAGACAAAAAGAAGTTGACACATTTACATAGTGGAATATTAGCCAGGAAGCATGATTTGTCCTTTGCAGAAAAATTGGATGATACTTCTGTTAAGTAAAACAGACATGTACCACCTGTCTGTCATATGTAAAAGCCTTTGAAAATTAGTCTGAAAGTAGAACAGATTCCTGAAGATTGTGAAATAGGGGAGAAATTGGAAAATCAGTGATTAGATTTGATCAATGCACATTATATGCATGTATAAAAATATTACACTGAACCTCAGCAATATGTAGCAGTAGTCTAGCCCATAATATGTATGATTAATTAACACTAATAAAATTCACATTTTAAATATAGAAAATTTGAACAGATACTTCACCTAAGAAGAAATAAGGACAGCAAGTAAGCTTAAGAATGATGTCTAACACTGCTAAGTCATTGCAAAAATTGAAATTAAAGTCATAAATGAGAGATAATGCCAAGCACAGGCAAATTTGCACTTTGAAACAGTACAACACTTTAAGAATGCAGAATGCTGCTTATAACTTGCAAAAAGTTTGGAAATCTCATAAACACACATACCATATGATGATGTATTCATACTCCTAGGGGTATATACTCATAATAAATCCAAACATGTTTACACATAAACTTGGACATATTCGTATTCATAATCAGTTATCTTGGAGACAACTGAATTATCTTCTTGTGAACTAATAAAGCGGTACATTCATAGAGTGTAACATGGTTTAGTAATGCAATGGATTAGATTAGTGTTACACGCGACCCATGGATCAATCTTAAAAGCATTTGGCTAAGTGCAAATACAAGAAGCATGAGGAAAATCTAGTGATGAAGCAATTCTTAACAGATCTCAGTTGTGGAGATATGCACAGGACTATGCATTTAGCCTGAGATCAGAATTCTCCACTGAGAAGAAAGAATTTGACTGTGAAATTTCTCCATCTAGCATCACTTAATGTTATCTCTTGAGTTATCTGGAATCAAAGAAAAATTTGTACCTTCCACTCGCACTTTTATAGAACTATAATTAAAATCAAGGAGTGATGGATAACATTTGAAGGACTTTGCAAATATTGAATTATTAGAAATTACTTTTCTGTTTCATTCACTCAAACATGCATAAATACACCCATGAAAGGCAGTCTATTAAAATAATGGCTTCATATAGTAATTATATGACCAAGGAGCCAATAAGCTAATTGATGTTCATTCCTTCTACCAGTTCATTTCATAAGGAAGAAATTGACTAACCTGAGTTTAGCAAAAGATTTCTGTACCAAATTTTGCCTACCCTCTAAAGAAATTTTACATGCACATATGTAGATTTTTTATATGCTATATGAGATTTAATAATTTAGAAATTCTATCAAAGTGACACATTAGAATATATTTTAACAAAACTCCTCATCAGAGTTTTTAAACCTCATAACTATGATTTAGGATGCTAGCAATAGATAAAATTATTTTCATCATCAATTTAGAATATTTGATTACTAATTTACATAGGCAAGTCCCCAGAATATAATGAATGTGTAAGTCACCTTTGAGGGAAAATCTTTTGAGAATTGAAAGTGAGTACCCTGTCTCCTTCAGCCAGACCAGCTTGATGATTCAAACACAAATCTAGCAGGCAAAGAACACCTTACTTCACTAATATGCTGGCTGATACAATGACATGTGGGCAGATGAAGCAACATTTTATTACCTTATTGTGAAATGCCACCTTTATATTTGAACTCTAAATGCTTTATTATGGGATGATTAAGATGATGTGTTGCTATCTAAGAACTATTTTTGATTTATGACAATTCCCACACAAAAAAAAACACAATTTTCTCACTTCAAGTTATTCTAAGTTGTAGCCTATGTTTGAATATAGAAAAGTATTTAAAAATCCACCCAAACAATTTGAAATTGCCCTGATGTTCGGGATCACAGCAGGTGTCTTTTTGAGTGTTTGCCTCCTGGCAGCTGCTACAGCAGTTCTTGTCTAGGGCATTTTCAGACTGCAAAGTGGAGGTGATAGTTCAGGCCTGGAGATAGGTCCAGCCTCTAATCCCACATCTCAGTGGCAAGTGGTGTTATCTCCAAAGACAGTTCTTTTTTTAAACAGACCTTATCAATCTCTGGAAATTTATTACATATAATATATACAGTAACATTTTAACTGGAGGCTCCTTAATACCACTCTAAATCTGTACTATATGCAAGTGATCAATAGATTATAATGAGGGTTTGAACACCAAGTTATATCAGCTAATACCTCTAGATTGATGAATAGACGATAGCATAGTGTAAATTGTCAACCAACTAAAACTGCTTTTTAAAAAAAGTTCCAGGCTTATGTTATCAAAGTATAAAATCTTGAAATTGCAAAACAGGCCAAAATACTTAGGAACCTGTACCAACTAGTTTGAACCATGAAACAGAGAACTTAAACCTTGTAAACAGTTCATTTTTCTTAATGTTACTAAGTTTGAAAAGTGGACAGATTTTCTTCCTGTGGGTTCCTAGTGTAATATGTTTCTACTTCCCTTTTCTCTTTCAGAAAGTTTTCAGAATGTCTCTGATGACCTCTTTTTTTTCCGTAAACCAAGAGAATTTTGTTACATCAGCACACTGTGTTTTAAGGGATAGGGAAGGAGTAGCAGGCAGAATCCTCCAGCAACTAGAGTTGGTGACATCTCCTACACTAATTGGAGCGGTGTTTTCAATCTGACCTTCCCTATCTGAAAATTTTTCTTTTCTCTCCTGCTCCAGGTATTAACATTATTAAAGGAGACAAAGTTTCCTTTTCAGAACATCAAATGAAATTTTTATTCTAGGGTTGTTAATTAGTAATGGTAAAGAGTTATTGGAAAAAGTGATTTTTGAGAAAGTAAAATCTGGCCTTTTAATATTTGATTTGGCAAAGCATCTCATGTATTCACATTGTTTTCATTTCTTCTATGAATTGAGTTCCTGATCTCAACTTTTTACCCATTAAAGGCAGTTTTGTAGCTTAAAATGTATTTTAATCATATGTTACTACTCCATGAGAATTGGTGACTAAAAAATATTCTCCATTTAATTTAAGACACTTTCCAACATTTAAATAGATTATCTTAGGGTGGGGAGATTTGTTTGCAGGTTTTGCATTGCTGTTTTGGAGTTTTGTATGAGCATGTGTGAGTGTGTGTGAGTGTGAGTGTGCATGTGTGTGCGTATGTGTGTATGCATGTTGCAAACAGAATATATGAGCCGTGTACTAATTATCATTCCTTTTGAGTTTTCATGAGTTGCTAAATGTGAAACTTGCTACCCTTTTCACATTACATCTCAGTAGGAGATTCTAGTAGGCTGACACTACCCAGAGAAAAGCAGAGCAATTTTGAAAGCCTCTCGACTTTTTGGCAATTTTTAAGAGCTTTGCATATTTTATTCTATGATTTCAGGAAAACTATTAGAAAAGAACTGCTTTGTAGGTCACACAGTCTCCTGCCAAGGGTAGTTTTAAAACTGTGGGTTCACATTTCTGCTTCTTTGTATCAGATATTGATGGATGTACATCACCTGTTTCCAGCTACTGAACTGTTTTGTCACCCAGCATTATCAAGAATGGCCTCGTATTACTAAGGGAACTTCAGCTCTCAAAGAGGTCACATGTCTACATGACATTGTGCCTCAGCTGGAATTTAGCTTCTGTTACTGTCTTCTCTTGTGAACTTTGACAAGTCTCTTAACTTTTCTGAGAGTCTCTTAACATTTCTCTAGTTCCAGGCTCTGAAATTTTCAGATAACAATAGACATGGTGCTTGCCTTTCAGAGGTGGCATGAGGATTAATTACCTAATGTTTGCTAAGAGCTATATAAATGCTAAGTATTATGATTATTCTTTACTCATGTTAGCATTATAAAATGTCAGTGTGTCGAGTGGAAGAGGACGACAGGGTTATAGGACCCTGGTGGAGTATGAGACTTATAAGTTTCTTTTCTCAAATGAAATTACTAGAACTGTGTTTAGTTTCCATGATTAATAGCTTCATTATTGCCAGGAGATAGCAATTTGAGATGATACATGCAAGTATAATTTAGAATTCTATACGGGTTTTAGGCCTGTACCCGGAGAGCTGCAGCTATGTCCATTGAAATCGAGTCCTCAGATGTGATCCGTCTTATTATGCAGTACCTGAAGGAGAACAGTTTACATCGGGCTTTGGCTACCTTACAGGAGGAAACTACTGTGT
>NW_004524587.1:24687758-24690327 GCF_000260255.1 Octodon degus
TCTTGTTTAATCCTAACAACCTCCTCATTTAGACAGTGTAAGCTTCATTTTACAGATGAACAAAGTGAAGCTTGAGGAGAATTTAACAATGAAACTGGTGAGGTACAAGATAGAGGAACCCTGACTGATGGTGGTTTGGACAGGAATGGCTTCTCGTTCAGTAGTTAGTCCAGGCTGGGCAGTAGACACTAGTGCATAGGTCACGTTTCCACCAGGGACACAAGCTCCTTGCGTGTCACCCCAGCAGATGGTGTTTATCCTTATCCTTGTGAACATAGCCTAAATAGGATGGTAAAAGAATAGAGAAGATCAACCAGCAAATTTTAAAAGGTCAGGTCATCCAAGTCTCTCTCTTTTTATCAAAAGGACAAAATTATTTTCTGGAAGTTCAGCCCAAAACATTATCTCCTTTCACAAAACTGTATCACATATCCATACACATTTGTAAAAACTGCAGTGATTGTTCTAAATTCAGTACAGATCTGAATAAATTCAAATCTAGTAATGAGTTCATATTTATAAAGTTTTAGAAAATAAGTTCTATGTATTGAATAAGTGAATAATTGTAGAAATCAAGTAATGAAAGACTAAAGAAATTGAGAATGAATATTGCATATGCAAATGCAATTATTTAACACGGAAATAAATGACTTGTCTGAGTTCTCTGGCTACCAGATGATAGTGTCTTTATCTTTCTGATTTCTAGGTTTCTTTTTTTCTTATTGTTATGTAACAAAAACCCAGCACACACAGTTCTAAACTCGTGTGAATGCCTATGAATATCATACAATTTTCATAAGTATTGCTTAAAATATTAGAACTACAAGTGAAAAATACAGTTACAATAAGAAAAGATATGCCAGTCCAACCAATTTCATTCTCTAGTGGGTTTCTTAGCATTCAATATCCTATGTTAGAGAAGGCCACGAGTGGCAGTGGCATTCACAGAATAGATTAAAATTAAGAACCGCAAACCATTTCTATGATTTCACCACTTAACCTAGAGCCCCACATAAAGAAATTTCACGTGGGAAACTTTGTTTCACCCTAATGCTGTCATTGGTATTTCCTGCCTTGTTCTGACAAATGCATCTGACAAGTGCTTCTAGGTACAGTGACTGATAAAGTAGGAATGAAAGAAGCGCACGACTCCCTAGTAAATATTGACAAATGAGCTGTATGTTGTGGAGACTGCCTTTTATCAACTACTTTTCTAGCATTCCTGGTTTGTATCTCTCAGAGTAATGAGTGACCTTAGCAGCCTATGTCAAGTGGCCACAGGACATCTATGTATCAAGAGTCAGCAGCCTCCTTTGTTTGACCTCACAAGTCCTTAAATGTCAAATACCATCTCCATACACAGATGCACAAGGCCAACAAAGGTTTGTCCTAAATGGCAGAAGAAAGTTTCAAAGATCAGTTCTTATAAAAATTCATTACTGATGAATATTGATATATTCCTGGAAAATTAATCAGTATTTTTAAACAGCAAGAGACTAATGCCAGCTTGTTCTGTGGGAGACAGAACCAACCACAACAGCAGAAGAGCTGACTGAGGAAAAGTGCTGACTGAGGATTTTTAAATATGTACATATATGCATGTGAAAATGACAACCTCCTGAAGGTCAGTCAAGGACAGAAAGCAAATGGATAGCTCAGTGTGAACAGCTCCATGGTAAAGATAATCTGTGGTGCTTCTCAACAGTCCAGCCACATCCAAAGTTCTTATTGACTCTACCTGAAGTATCTCTTAACTAATCAAAGAAAAAGGTTTGGCCTTTTGCTTTAGCTGCGATTCACCATAGATTCACTGGCTATCCACTGACTAGGTCGAGACCTTAAGAACCCAATCAAATAATGAAATCTCCTGTGCTTCCCAGGAAGAAATTACTGTTTTCTTTTCATGTGGATTATGACTTGTTTAAACCCCTGTGACTGTTCAGTTTCTGCTCACAGAAGACAAATATTTGCTAATTAAGGATAAGGATAGATAAAACCAGAAGGTCAATCTGCTTATTTCTTGCAAGAAATCATACAAGGATGCTGAAAGCTTCTAAAGTTGTTTCACAAGATGTGTAGAAATTCTTGTCTTCCATCCACACTGACACTGTGACCACACTTTTGCTGGCCTTCCTTTGTGAGACAGTTATTGTGAGATCAAGAGTAAGAGCAAAGAATGATTTCCATCTGAGACACTTGAACTGTTTCACGCTATGCTGTGACAATCTCCAGGTCATCTCCTGTGGTCAGATTGCCTGAGATTGAATATATCTATCACTATTGACTTTCAATGTGATCTTAAGGTATTTAATCTTTTGGTCTGTATCTTCCACAAAATGATGGTTTTGATAAAATATTTATCTTGGACTTTTACTTAAACTCAAAACTGAGTCTACATGCGAAATGTTTAATTCCGGGGTACTTAATAAATGCTTGGTGCATGACAGTATCTATTACTTAAAACATACTTTCTTCAGATAGATAGCACCAAGTCTTTTTATAGGAGATCTGAGATAACTTTATATATAATATTTTCCTACTCTATCCTTTCTTTTCTTTCCATCAAGTA
>NW_004524587.1:24695263-24706786 GCF_000260255.1 Octodon degus
CACACACTCACGGGACCTGGGCTAGGACTGGGTTTGGGGCCTCCGGGACGGGGCAAAAATTCCTACTCGGCGGGCAGGGTGGGGGAGGCACTGCAGAGTGGTGGGGGACGGCCCAAGGGGCTGGTAGAGGGTCCAGCCCACTCTGCGCCTGCACTGGGTCTGGTCCCACCGGCGCAGGGTAGCAGGAAGCTCTCCGCACACTCACCGGACCTGGGCTAGGACTCCCTACTCTATCCTTTCAAGTTATGAGTAAATAACCTAACTGTAGAAGTAAACATTACTAAAATACCAAACATATCTCTAGGAATTATCAGTGGCTCACCATATGACTAAAGGACTCTTACATTTTTTGGGGGGTGCAGGGGTATGAAGTGATACAGTGCAAAAAATGTGGCCCTATTGTTAGAGTGTGAAGCATCATGAGGGACAAGGACTTTAAGGGAATATCAGAGCCCTCTGCTCATAAGCCTCAGTACATATATGGATATGCATCAAGGTGCTTTTCATTTGCTTTAGTAAAACCTCCCCTTGAAGGACACTAATTAAATCATTCAAGAATCACAGCTGAGTCTACAATTTGAGTAGAAACCAGATGCTAAAAAAGCTCTTCCTTCATTGTGTTATTTATTGTTGAAATAAATATTACAGCTGATCTTCAGAATGCTAAAACAATACTTCAAAGATGTGACATCTCATATCACCCTGTCCCAGGAAGACCAAAAGAATGAACTATGATAGAAGACAAGGCTCTTACAAACATCTCACCCTAAGACACGGGAAAGAGACATCCTGGCCTCAAGCAAAGGAGTCCACAATGTCTTAGGAATCCAGGGATAGACTGGTCCAAAGTCCAAATTATTGTGCCAATATGTGTGACCTTTCTAGATATGACCACGTCAAATGCATCAACAACCTTTGATGAATAATTTCACTCCTAGAAATCTCTTCTAATAAAATGATCAACAGTAATACAGCTCTCACTCCCAAATCTTGATCCTACTCCTACTCAGACTTTTGAAATTTCACATAGCAAACTCTCCATTCTTTAAGAACTCCTCACAGCTTTAAAACCACTACACCTACATGACCTGGATTCTCTTGGTTGTCTCTAAGTGTACAGCCCCAGTACTGGTCCACTAACCATCAACATCTCTTTGCTGGTTTAATTATTTTCTCCATCTTAATTCCTACTCTCCTTCTCCCTTAGGTCAAACTGTTGTTGACTATGTTGCCATCGTGGGAACAATTTCCTAACCAGCCTCCCATTTGCCTTGTCTCTAACCCCACAAAGCCTTTTTCTAAAGCTTTTCCAACTATGTTGCTCCTTGTGTACAATTAAAGATTTTCGTTGTCTTCAGGATCTTTTTAAAAATCCTTAAAATTTTATAAAACTCCATTCATAATCTTCCCACAACTTATCTTCTTAATCAATCCTATTACCCTCATACTCAATGTTTCAGATATATGAAATGACTTACAATTTTTCAAACTTGTCATGCTTTTTTCTTCCACATGGACCTTATTTACTACTTACTATTATTGTGTTTATTATTGCTATTTGATAATTTACAAAAGTGATTATTATTCAACATTTTTTCTTATCTGGCTTTCCAGTTGTCTTACTGATCCTTTTTTTTTTTTTTTTTCAGTTCTAAACAGAGAGCAGGGCCCTCCTCCTTCCTCTTGCTGCTCCTGACTGGGGTTCTATAAGGAAGGAGGTTTTGTGGCTAGAGGAGGTCCCCAGAGAAGTGTAGGGTAGACCGGGCATTAGAAGGTGCAGGGTGAGTATGCCTCCCTCTACATCTGAGGAATAATCATCAGGCATGGATAGAGCAGAGCACTGATCTGGGCTGCACTTCCTGGAGCTTCAGACCCTAGGTTAGGCCCAGGGCTAACCACCTTGGGCTTTGGCCTACTGACAGACGCAAATGTGGCTTGGAAGTGTTTCACATGATCTCCATCAAACTGGGAACTAGATGACTGAGGTCAGGCAACCTCCCGACTTTGGGAGTCCCTACACCTGGGTTGTTCTCTAATCTCAAATGGGAGGACACCAGTTCCTCAGTGCCTCAAAGGCAAGAGGCCTAGAACAGCAAGGGGCTCTTTCCTGTGCCAATGATCTTGTGACTTCTGAGCAGAGACCCCTCAGGCTGCTTCTGAGGGGCCCCAAGGAGCCTACCCCCTTTCCCAGAGGAGAGTCTCTGGGATCCAATACACCAAAACATCCTCTCCTTACATCTTGACCCTGCTCCCCACCCCACCCCTTGATGGTCACTGCTGTCTGTTCCTGTGGACTTCAACATGGGAGCTCAGGAGTCCTGTTGACAGCATGGAAGAGGCCAGGATCTGCAGGGTGAGGTGTGGTGAAAAGGCCGGGTCCCACTTAACACTACACACACAGGTGTCTTTAACTGATGATGATGTCAGATGCAAGGCAGGAGACACTTCTTAGTGGGACAGGAACTCAGGCAGATCCCCCAAACCATAGGGAGCCAGATGCCCAAGTTCAAGTCATTAGTAATGTGCAGCAGGGCTGAATGAGAGAATCCTGGTGGTTTCCATGGCGGCTGGGAAGGAAGTGGTGCTGAAAAGCACCGGAAAGGGCGGGTGCAGCAGGCAGTGGCGGGCGACTTCACTCAGAGTGGGCCGAGGCCCCAACTCCTTGTCCAAAGCCAAAGCCCTTGGGCCCGAAGTGTTTAACATAGCATCCTTTGCAGTAAATCTCGCCATCCTTGTCAGCCAGCGTGGTTGACTCGAAGCCTTTGCCACACTTGGCACATCGGAAGCAGGATTTATGTCAAGACTTTTCAGCCCCGATCACCTTCTCCGCAGCACAGACTGTCTGGCTACATCGAAGACAGAGCTCAGAGTGTGCAATCTTCTTGGCAGACTTGGATGCATTGGGGTTAGTGGTGGGCCTGTGGCCAGAGGCTTCCTCACTCTTGATGCCCAGGGACTCTCTCTTGTCAGTACTCAGTATGCCTGAGCCCTGCCCACAGACATAGCCTTTTGGCCCATACTTCTTGCCCTAGCAGGATTTGCAGTAAATCTCCTCTCCATGCACAGCCACAGTAGTGCTGTCCAGATTCTTCTTGCAGACCATGCACGGGAAGCCCGGAGTACGGAAGCTGTTGCCCTCGCACTGGACCTCTTTGGCAAAGTAAACTCTCTTCTGGCACACCCCACATTTCTTGCCTCCTGCCCAATTCGGCATTCTGGCAGCTGGTGGGCTGCGGTGCACGGACAGATGCAGTCAGAAGCGGTGTCTCCTGATCCTTTAAATTTAACTCTAGAGATGCACAGGACAGATGCAGTCAGAAGCAGTGGCTCCTGATCCTTTAAATTTAACTCTAGAGACTACCTCTTCCTTGGAGACTTTAATCAACTACAAGTACACATGGTACTCTTTTCAGAAAACAGAATTATTCATTTTTCTATTCTACTTCAAACTTCTTTTCTAATTGTTTTTAAATTGGGTAATTATCTTTACTGAATTCCCAATACATAATAACGAGACTCGTACTTAATAACTTCTCAATAAAAATTTAATAAATAAAGAGATATTCATCAAGATTTGACTATAAAAATAATAACAAATCAGAATGTCTAAATATGGAAAATGGCTAAATGAATTCTGGCATATTTATAATTAAAAAATAAGCATTTATCTTTCAAATTAAAAATGTTCTGAAAATTTTTCATAGATAAGATAGCATGATGAAGTATTGTGTGAAGTCACAGCTAAAAATCTCTTTTAACTAGTTTGTGTTAATCATGAATGTAAGTAGACAGATATATGGATAAGAAAGAGATGCTAGATATATATAGAAAGATATATAGATACCAGAAAAAATACAGACATAACAGCACTTATATTCATCTTGTGTATAGTTTTATTTGCATATTATCTTTTTCAGTATATTTCTGATTCCAAGTAAATATATACATGCAAAAAATGACAATGAAATCTGACTTTATGCAAGTCAATATCTACAACCAAAGAAGTGAATCTGCCAGTGTAAAGTTAAGTGTTAGACTAGTGTTGGACATCAGTATGAAATGCAGGAATCAAAACTAGAGTCAAGAGCATGTCCAAAAGCAAAACTGCATGAATGATTGCTCAGGGCCCTACTGAAATTTTCTAGAATGGCTCCTAGTGATGTAGATATATTTGGATAGGCCAGCAATGCTACAGGGGTAAGACTAGATGCATTAATCTAGAACCAAAGTCAAAGCTGAGCTACTCACTAGGCACTGAAGTAGATTTGTATTATGTAGGTCTAGTATGCATTCCAGAATTAGAGTAACTCAAATGTTTGGACATAAAAATAAATGTAAGTAGTCTAGACTTGTTTCAATAAAATTCATACTGGATCCCACTAGCTAAAGGAAATTAAACCCCCCATATACACAGATAAATTTATTTTCCTGAAAATATTCACAAACTCCAGGGGTCAGAGCAATAATGAAATCACTAATTTCATGTTTAAGGAGACTAGGAAGGCAGAGACAGAATGGAGAAAGATGATTTGTATGACAATTCTTGGATAAAGAAAATGTTCTAGCATTCTTTAGTAATTTTCAAAATGGCCTTAAATAACAAATGTTCCCTTTAAGAGAACAATTACCTAGTTAAATTAGAGAGTGCTTTCTTATGAGGTTGCAATTAAAAATAGAGGGCAAGAGCAACTTGCCTTAGCCATTTGCCAGCGCCCTAGGGTTTGTTGATCAACTTTATGCTCCATTTATGTCTCTATAAATCATTCTGTGGAATTAAAAGTGTGTAGCTGACATGAATATTGCCCACTTTGCAAATGAAAGACAGGAACAAGAAAAACTTTATGCAGAAGCATGAGGCTATCATACAAAAATCCTTTGCAATTATTATCTCCGCTTCACCACAAAAGTGAGATTACACTCTTGGTGGATGTCATGGAATTGAGGCTTTGAAACGAAGATGCCAAGCTGCAAATTACATTTCTGAATCAATTATGCTTCTATCAGGAAGGCTATAAATAATATGCAGAATTACCAGATGTGTAATTTTTTGTTACACTTGAACATTTGGCGCGTTTAAAACGTCTGAATGAGGGACTTGGGTTAATCTGTGAATTTCACGGATTCATCTCACAAGACAACAGAAAGTGCGGGTGAGAATTATGATGACCTTGCTGCAAGGAGACTCATCAGAACAAGGTCAACTCAGGGATTTGCCTGCGTTTTTCTCAGAAGGAACTTGGACAGCAAATGATCACGGGAGCCCCTGTTCCATTGGCTGAGCCTTCAAAAGCGTTGAGCAAAGGACACTTAAGAGTTTCAAATGGGTGACTTGAGCAAAACACAGTTCAGTGATGAGCCTTTCTTTTGACAGCTTTACATTGATTTTATTTTGTCCCCTTTTGGGAAGACTAAGTGAAAAACTGCTGGAGAGTTTATTATAATCAGCTTCAGCAGCCGAAGTTTAAACATCAAACAGCAGGTACAGGAAAGGGCTGGAGTTTATCAGACAGCCTCAGGCTCTGACCTTCCCATGAATATCATTTATTCCTGGGTCTCGTGCATGGTAGAATCTCTTCCCCTTGTGGCAAGTTAAGCTTTTATTCTTCTTATTTGTAAGTGAGCATGTGTGTTATTAAATTTGGAAACTGTCAGTAATAGGAAGAAGGGAAAAATATGTTATCTCTATTTAAGAGAATATAAAATCTTGAGAATTGCTAAAGCTATGTAGGAGCTATTTGTCTCTGCGCTAGAGGAAATCTGGCTCCCTCTGCAGAGTAAGGTAAATGCTGTTAAATCATATCAATTTTTATCGGTTATGCCTTACAAAAACTTTTCCCCCAAGCAGAACATAATAGAATGAACAAAGCATTTAGAAATAGATGGGGTCTGACAGATGAAATATATCTAAGATCATACTGTAGAAAATGCCACACCTGAATTCCAGCTCAGTATTCTTATCTGTAAAGTGGATATAATGGCTTCTGATTCTCACTATTATTTTAGGAGCTCAATTGAATAATGCTTACAAAATATTTAGCATATTCCCCTACCTATAATTCATACTAAAGAAAATAATAGTATCATTACAGCTTTTTAGTAAATTTAACATATCTCTCCCTACATTTCTTATCTTCTATAGTCCCCAAGCAGGAGTATAGCATAGCTGCTAGCAGCTTAAAATCTGATAGTTTGTGTTTTGTTTTGTTTTTTGGGGGGAGGAGAGTTGTCTTGTTTTGTTGTATTTAGTACAGGGTCTACAGGGTCTCACTATGTAGGTTGGCCTCATAGTGATCCTCCTGTTTACAGCCTCCCAAGTGCTGGGATTACAGATGTGCACCACCCTGAGGGCAGGGCCAGCCAGGGATCCAATCCCTGGTCCCTGTGTCTGCCTGAGTTAGAGTGTGAAATCCAGCTCAAATACTCAGCAGCAGCATGACCTTAACAAGTCATACAATTTTTTTTTCTGTTTCTGTTTTCGTATGAGTTGAGTGAGAATAATAAGAAACACCACAGAGAGATAATTTCCTTACCTAACTGGTGTTTGCTTTCCAGAGTAAAGAAGACATGTAAAGTACTCACAAAACTGCCTGGCACACAGTGGCCACCATACTTTTCTTGATGGCTATACTTTTAATACCTGAACAAGTTAGGCGTGATGGCACATGCTTATCATCATAACATTCTGGGAACCTGAGGCAGGAGGACCAGAAGTTCAAGCTCAGCTTGTGCAATTTAGCCAATTAGTGAAACTCCATCTCAATATTAAAAGAAAAAAAAAAGCCTGAAGATATACCTCTATGCAAAGTTCATGGGTTCGATCCCCATTGATGGAGGAAAAAAAAGACGATGCTGCATCCATTCTGCTTCCTTGTGATCATGTGTTTATGTGTTAACCCCAGCATTTGACCAGGCTCATTGTGGGCATGCCTGGGAGGGTGTTTCTGGATAAACTTAGCATTTGGAGACTGAGTAAAGCAGGCTGCCTTTCCTAGTGTGGTTGAGCTCAATCCAATTATTTGAACATTTAATTAAAAACAAAAAGCTCTCCTGGATTTCCAGCTAGCTGAGTGTAGACCTGGGGGCTTCTCAGCCTCCAGAAAAGTTTGAACCAATTCTTGATAATACAGATAATAGGTAGATAGATCTCTGTTGATTTTTCTAACTGTGTATCTGTATATGTACGTATCCACCAGTGCTCCTGTTTCTCTAATGAACCCTAAAAATATACTTCTCTATTTATTTGGCCTTAAATTTCCACAGAAGAATTCTCAGAAGAATTCATCCACAGAAGATTCATCCTCAGAAGAATGCTGTATTAGCAAGTGTCAATGATGATACATTTCCATCTCTGACAAAACTAAACAAAAAAGGGGATACAAATGAAGGATCATTTTGTATCTGTATATACAAAATAGTTGGGATAGACAGCTACTTTCTTTTAATTCAATGAGAAGAAAGATTTGTACTAATAGTGTTTGGACATGATATCATGTCTGTATCTTGTCTTATGAATAACCATTGCAAAGACAACAATATGCAATGTATTAATTATTGAAACGGTCCTATTAATTGGTTTTGAAACTGTCTCATTGCTATTTGTTTCTCCATAAAATTAATTTTTAAAATGATGATACATTAATAAGATGCAAACCAAGATCAAATATCATGGTGTGATTATAATGGGATTCTCCCATACAGGTTATTCATACAAAGGCCAGTAGCAAGTCCTCCCTAAAAGAAAACAGAAACAAAGAGCTATAGAGAAACCATGGCATGTGTATGTGTATTATTTCCTGAAGGGACGCTCTGGAAGGCCTTGAGCCTCACCTTGAAAAAGGAGCCCTTACATCCTGATTTCCAGGTATAAGAAAGTTAGCAGATGTGCATGTTAGGGAGCCACTGATGAACCACTTCCTGTGAAGTCCTAAAAGGACTGTTCTCTTTGTTCAAGTGGAAGTATTAGAATTCAGTGGTATCTCCCCAATGAATACACAATGATACATTTTTGACCTTCTGGTCTCTGAAAGAATAAAGCATCTGAATGTTTTTAAAAAGAGAATGAGCGAGGGAGAAGTTGTCACATTAAAAACTTGCTAAAGCACTTGCCATCATAACAGATATGCGAAGATGTATCACACAGAGAACAAAAGTTTTTAGTCAAATCCCAAAAATCTCACAATATAATGAGCATTTTGCATGTGGCTACCCTCAAAATAAAAGATATCTTCCCATTTAGAGTTAGCAGAGAGTAGCATCCGATCTCTGCGTTGAGGCACAGTTGTCACATCATATCACGTTACACTGATCATTTGCACATTGGGACATTCTTGTTTGTTTAACACACAATGTTTTTTTTGCTGGCTGAATGACAGGTTTTGGACGACAAAAGGCAAAACATTGAAATCTTAGCATTTAATCTTTAAAACAGATAATCATTGAAATTGAATCATACAAAGAGAATTGACAGGGTCAAATCTTCTCTCACGACTACCCCAACCATGGTGTGTGAGCAAATTAAAAGGAAAATTATAGGATTCTACATGTAAAATATAAGGTACAGTTCAGTACAAAACAAACAAATCTGCAGCAAGAGCAGACCAACATAGGAAAACAACTCATTTGTAATTTAATGGCACTCAAATGTGGATCAAACGACTATGAAGCAAAAAAAAAAAAAAAGGCAATTATTCTTGCAACTGCAATATCGTTAATGTGCTTCAGCATGAGCAACACATGCTAGCCTTTTTCTGAGTTAGTTTTTGTTTTCATTTCTCTCTTAAGATAAAAATATTTCTGGGTTAGTTTTTCCATATTTCTGGCTGATTATAAACAGAAAATGGAGGCTTCTGTCTTACGGTAGACTTATGCAAACCTGTTTTTTAAAAGTTATTTAAAAAGATAGTTTGCACATTTTTAGAAGGCTAAAAGCTCAGCTTTGTTGAAAATGTCTGGCTAGTCAAGTACATGTTATTTAAAAGTAATTTCTATAATTGAGTTTGTTCACAACACAGTTTTCTGGAAGATATAATACAGAGCGAGAAGAGTAGAAACATATCTATATGTAGGAGCCAGCAACCGACACTTTGCATCTAACTAGGAGTGAACTTTGATGGAGGACACAAATGAGGCAGCCAATGTTCCAATGTAGGCCATGTTATGAAAGAGCTACATTCCATGGGTTTCTAAGTTAACAGATGTATCTTATCAAAAACCCTAGCATTAAGTTTCAGGGTATTTTCGGGATACTCACTGTTTCAAAGAACATTAAGCCTGTAAACATTCATTCAAAATGTCTTTTAAAAATATTTTAGCCACTATTTTTTCCCTGTAAAGTATAACCAGATCATGAAAGTAATCCAAGTTCTGACCAGCGCATTTGTTCTAGTAGGTCCAAATTATGTTTCAAAGTTGAAGAATAATTATAATTAGGGAGGATTTTCTGCCGAGTTCCGGGAGCCCCCAGACCCAGTCCTAGCCCAGGAGTGGCAGGTGCTGGCCGGCTTTTTACTCCTGAAGTAATCAAATCCATGGCTAATATCAATGAAAGGCCGATAATATTTGCATTAAGTAATCCAACAGCACAGGCTGAGTGCACGCCTGAAGAAGCATACACACTTACAGAGACACTGACAAGCCAGTTGACAGATGAAGAGTTAGCTCAAGGGAGACTCTACCCACCTCTCGCTAATATTCAGGAAGTTTCTGTTAACATTGCTATTAAAGTTTCAGAATACTTATATGCTAACAAAATGGCTTTCTGATACCCAGAACCTGAAGACAAGGCCAAATATGTTCAAGAAAGAATATGGCGAAGTGAATACGATTCCCTGCTGCCAGATATGTATGAGTGGCCAGAATCTGCATCCAGACCTCCTCCAATAACAGAGTAGAAGCGCCCCACACTGATAATATTTTCCATACATCAGGGAACCCATTTAAAAAAAAAACAAAAACAAAAACAAAAGAGAATATCTGTGTTTCATTCTTTCCTACTTCTTTTGCTGACTTACTTTTTCCCATGAATCTATTTGTCTGTTGGGGTAGATGTGCTGACTGGCTTGAGGGGAACCAGCACCCTATCATCAAATAACCATAATGCTTTAGTTCTACTTGATAGCCCATTACTACATGCAAGAGATGTAAAAAGTACTTCCATGGATGCCTGCACTCACACTCTTGTTCACACTTGCTGAGGCATTTGTTATTTACTGTTACAGATGATAATCTTCCCTCACCGAAATTTGCTTCTATGGATGTTCATTAGAACCAAATTTTAACCAAACTCCAAAGAAAAATTATCAGTATTTAAAACTTTTTTTAAAAAGATGTGCTTCAAAATAAAAAAAAAAAAGATGTGTTTCATATTATCTTAATGCTTTGAAATTCCTTTATAGTAGAAAGTCGTAACTAAATCAGGATTTAACTCTTAACATATGAGAGGATAATGAGAATTATACTACTGCTGACTTTAGACAAGGAAAAGTCATTTGCAACAGTATAAAATCAAATAAATTATGTTTCAGATCTGAACATGTTCTATTTAATTATTGAGAATATACCATGATCCCAACAGTGATGCTTTTATTGCCTGATATAATTGTGGAATTCCCCTATGATATGTTCCTTTGATATATTAGTAGTGACAATTCTTTCTCTATTGAAGATGGATTTAATACTTTCCAGAGTTGAGTGGGAAGCAATAAGTGCTCAGGAAATGCTATTTTTAATCTTATAAAATTGGTAATAATTGGTTAAAGGGACCAGTTTTCTTTTTTCTTTTTTTTGGTACAAGGGATCGAACTCAGGACCTTGCATTTGCCACGTAGGCGCTTATGCTGCTGAGCTATTTCCCCAACCCAAGAGAACAGTTTTGTTGTGTGTTATATACCTAAGATTTTAGGAGAAATTTCAAAACATCTTTTAAAAAAAAATCAGTACATGGTCTATAGGGTCTCACTACACAGATCAGACTGTAGTGATCCTCCTGTTTTCACGCTCCCATCAAAACATCTTAAGAAATAGTATGACTATAGAATCTATTCATCGCACATGCTTTGAGAGCATAGGGTTTTTCCCCCTTTAGACCATAGATTAAACCCAGAGGTGCTGTATCCTTGGTCCTTTATTCTGCAATAGGCTCTTGCTAAGTTGTGATCCTCCAGAGTAGCTATGTGTGCTCCCACACCCTGCAAGAGAATAAAACTTCTAAATACTCCTTCTAGAACAGTAACAATAACAGTTGTTAAATTGGTAAATATATATCAGTATACACATTATTTAATATTTCTCTTTAGGTAAAAAGAGGTCTTTTTTTCATCTGCCTGTTGAGATTGATTCATGGTAAACTTAGACACAATTTATTATTTTAAGGATGCTTATTCTGTACAAGGCCCCGGGCTTGATCCATAGGACAACCTGGGGGAAAAAAAAAGTTTGAAATGGGATTGCCATTTGGAGTTGAAAAACATAGTTGGTTAATCCATTTAAAAGATAAGTAAATCAGAAGTTTTTGTCATAAAACAG
>NW_004524587.1:24706886-24708222 GCF_000260255.1 Octodon degus
CATAAAGCCCATAGCTGACTGCTTTGATTTAACCTTGTCCTGCAGAAGATCTAGTGCATCAGGTTCCCCAAAGAGAACTGGGCCATTCCACTAGTCAAATGCTTTTGCGTGAATGGTGAGTCTGGCTGGCAGCTCTAGGGGCATTCACCACCCGTACATATCTCTCTCTTCTTTGGACCTGCAGTGTTGTGCAATAGACAGAAAGGTTAAGCAAACAAATATACAAAGGCAAGGGGCCCATTTAGCCAATAATTCTTTAAGGCTGCATGACAGCATCTGATTCTGATGGGTCTCCTTCCTGTTCCCCCCACTACTGCATATATTTTAGTGTTTATAATCAGGATATTGAAAAGCCTGCACAGTTTTGCATACATATTTTTCAAGCCATGAAGTCTTCAGGAAAAATATTTTGTCACTTAGAGTTGGATCAAAGTGATTATTTTTAATAGATATCCCGAGGCCTGCATGTAGACTGTAGATTTAATAATATACATCATTATGGTCATATATTACATTATTGGCATTCCAGGACAAATAGTCCCCAACCCTGGCAAGTTGCTTGAAGTCTCTGACATTTTTCCTTAATTTATTTGCACTTAATACTTGATAAACAAAGGCACTAACTTTTTTGTTGAATAAATAGAGTTCTCAATATACTACCTGAACTAAAACAAAGGAAAAGGAAGTTCACATAGAGGCAGGTGTTCGTCCGACCAATGTCCTCATCGGAGATCAATTCTCCACCACAATATAGAGCTAAAACATGTTGTTGAACATTCAAGCTTCACATTTCACAGGCCAAGTACTGTGTGAGCACTAAGAGCTAAATAACAGATTCATAGATCACAGTATACTCTGCTGCAGCCCCAGAGTCATGATATATATCTACAACATTAATATTGTATTACCAACTGACATTGATTTGTGAAATACACAAGAGATGTGTAATAGCTGTTGATTGGCAGATAAAGATAGCAAACATACCAATAAATTCACATTAATGAAAATCCAACATGTGTTAAATGTGGAGAATTAGGTTGCCTTGGACTGAAAGGTTGTAGCACATGCCAACATATCGTGTAGCTATTCATAGCTCAAAGACTTACTCACAGTTTGGACAAATATTTCTTTCATGCATGTATCTACATTTCTTTTTATCCCAGAAAAAAATAAACTGTGTTTGCCTTTTTGTTTTTCCACTACAAAGTTCTAGATTATTATAAAAGAACACAATATAGGTAAGTACGGTGCATCAATTCAAACACAATTGTATCATCATTTCAAGTTCAATCGGCACAAAATATGTCTCTTACTTGGCAATTCCCAGATTGTTGTC
>NW_004524587.1:24710663-24719933 GCF_000260255.1 Octodon degus
AATAATACACAAATAATAATAATAATAATAATAATAATAATGATGATTATAATTAGGCTAAGTAGCAGGCTGGCATTGTTCGGGTAACAATTTACTTTACAAGTGACCTTCACCAATATAGATTGAGCTGTTTAATATGCATTTTCGTCTATCATATCTTCTTCCAACAAATCTCCTATGAGATGTCTAAGCTTTAAAAAGAAGCTCTAGGTTCCTCTTGGTCCCAGTCCCCACTCTTGTGTTTCAGAGAAGAATGCTATGTGAACTGCACAAACTCCAGGATAACTTGCCGTGTCACAGACTAAGAGATTGGGGGTTTCAAATCCATGAATAGATCAAGCATAGCAATATAATCTCTCCTCCTCCATGTGGCTAGTTGGAATGAATCAAGGAAGTGTCAAGAGTCACCTAGGTTATGCAACTGCATTAGTTTCAGACTTATACCACTCAATTTTGACCTATTTTCTCCTTTCTGCCGGCATTACACTCCTATAGTAAGAGCTGAGGTATATGTTTTGGCCATAATGGGGTGAGGCATATAACTTCTCTAGGTAAACACACTTCCATGAGATTTAAACATGTGGTTTGAGCTAAACCTCCAACAGGTAACAACACATTTCTATGCTTTAATTGTAGCAGAAATTTCCCAGAAAGCTATATTTCTCTTTATTTTTTTTGAAACAAATGAAACTAATTTTAATTGAGAATAATGAAAGCCTACCTGAAACTGTGTGCTGTTTAGCCAATTTTCCATTCAAATACACACACACACACACACACACACACACACAAATATGCAAATATAAGCAGATGTAGGGGAGCAATCTGCATCACGTCCAGAAAGCTGTATTTCTAAAGGTTTCTTCCCTTACACTGCTTGGCAATTCCCTATTTCCATCAAGTATATTCCCATGCTTTGCTTTCTCAAAGAAGAGGTCAGCCTCGAGTTACCTCCTCTCCATTTTGAGCATCTCTTCTTACAATAGATCACATGTAGGCCCTACGTGAGATCCTATTCATGCTGCTTATGATAGAATTATTTGAACAATTGAGAAAACACACACATTTATACAATTGTAACTCATATGCCTTCTTCTCCTTTGCTCTTGTGGCTAAATGAGCCACACAAATCAGTTTTCAAAGCATTCAGAAACACCTACTCATAATTTCACAGGTTTTAGACAAAATATTGGCATTACTGAAGAAAATGCCAAAGATCTTTTACTGAAATAATGTGTGCAAATAACAGAATATCATGCCTGAAAATAAGTTACACAGAAAACAGATTCAGGTAAACAAATACATAATAACTTAAATAAACAGTGACCAATTGATAATTTTACTGAGCAGTTGGTAGGAAATCCCGGATTTGTGAAGGTTTCGTTATTTCTTGACAATTAACTGTACGTCATAGTTTGAATAAAATATTTGAACAGACAAACTGTGTGTAGTATAATTGAAAAGGTGAAAGCAGTCCAGGCATGGTGCCGAATGACTATAAATCTTAGCTGCTGAGGAGTCTGAGGCAGGAGAATCATAACTTCCAGAGCCTGGATAACTTAACAAGACCCAGTCTCAAAATAAAATAAACAAATAAAAAGAGGGAATCCAGTAAGATCCCCTTCTGTCTCTCTCTCAGACAGAAGCTTTCTTCTCCCCAGTAAATATATTCTGCTCTTAAAAAAATAAGAAAAGCTAATAATGTACTAATGCAGCCCAGTGCTCCCTGGGTTCAATCTTGAGTACTACCCCACACACGCACAAAAAAAAAAAAAATAAGTATGGGAGTGTTTCTGGGTTTTTTCCCATTTCTCAAATTTTTTTATTCATTTAATTTTGCCCTTATTCTTTATTTTTGACAGTGTACAATTGGGATAACGTTTTTTTTTATGCAGGGTCTCACTACACAGTTCAAACTCGTAGTAACCCTCCTGTCTCAGCCTCTCTAGTGCTGGGATTACAGGCGTGCACCACCATACCCAGTTCCAGGGCTGGCATGATGTGCCAGGGGTTCCAGGGCCAGCACAGCATGTGGTACCAGGGATCAAACTAGTCAAGAAAATTTAAGCTCAGTCCCATAAGGGCTACTTTTAAAATGTTTCACCCTTAATTTCTTAATATCTCAAACTCCTCCTCAGTACAATGAGGATAATCACAAATATTATTTCCAAATAAGTTTGGTAAGAGAATTAAACTAATCCCAAAAATGTTCAACAAGTATTGGGTTCCTCTTGCACTTAAGACACTATGCAAGTGATGAAAAGCTACAAAGATATTTAAAGAATGCTTACTATCTTTAAATAAATGAACCTAGTAACAGACTATACTCAAATAATATCACTGGAATCGAACTAACCACATTGACTTACACTGCTCTTCAACCAGGTTGGCTCCTTCTGGCATGTGCCCCCTTTTGCTCCCACCCATCTTCTGTAGTTACTTTCTCACTGTAGAGATAAGATATCCAGCACCCAAAGTTAAAGCAGAAAAGGTTTATTTTGTTCACAGTTTGTGGAAGTTTCAGTCCATAGCCAGCTGGCACCAGGGCAGGGTGACATGGAAGAAGACAAACAGTTCATGGCAGGCAGATGACAGAAAAACCAAGTGGATGACAAGGGAATCTCAGCTTTTTTCTCCCCCTTTTACATTCAGTGTAGGCTACATGGCTTAAGACCGGTGCCAAACCAATCAGTGAACTAATTTAACGACCTCACAGCCTTAGTCTCAGCATCACACATTCTAGATCCAGCCACTGCTGAAAAAGTCTGCCTGTCACTGCATGAGGCTTTTGAGGGACAACTACACATAAGCCATAACTCCATCTCAGAACAGAGACCATTGGTTTTGGCTGGGGAATCCAGGCCATTCTTGCCATCCGAATATACATTCCCTCAAGTGTCTCTTTTAATTAAGAAACATAGAGGCTTAAGGAAACTAAATAATCTGTACTATTTTTAAGGACAGATATTGTATTTTATTAATTATTTTACCTTCATGGAATGATAGATATTTCAATAAACTTTGGGTGCATGAACAAAAATCTTTGTTCCAAGTACCCTACCAGACAAAGTTAACTGTGTGTTTTCTCAATCTTCCAAAATATCCTGATAATGAAATATAAACAACTTACACAAGAAAATGGAAGTCCAGAGATATTTATTGATTTACCAACATCTTGTTTAGTATTTATTTCAGACTTAGATATCCCCAAAGTCCCTGAGCTATCTACTTTGGCATTGTCTCACCCTGCATAAGGTTGAATTCATCACAAGATAAAAAATTTGTTGATAATTCTTTAGTAAAATCCTTTATGAACTCCTGCTTGTGCAGTAAATACAATGGACTGAGCATCACCACCTCAAAGATAAAGTGATTATGATAACTAGCATCTATCATCCTCATTATCACTCTTTTCAATTTCTGTACAGTTCTTTATAGTTGACAAGTGCTTTACACATTTGATTTAGAAACATTGAGACTTGTCCAAAGTCATATAATTCACAGCAGCACAGTTCTCTGATTCTAAAGACCCCCCACCATGAAACATAGTACTGAAGGGGAAAGCAAAGTTGAAAAGCCAGGTACCGTGGTTGGACATGCTTGAGGGTTTTCACAGGAAGTGTAGAATCCACACTGTCTGAATTGCTCTGCTCTGCCCACAGCCTAAGTAGGGAGGCAGCCCTTCACAACCCCAGCAATGGAAAGAGCTGCTGATAAGAGCTGTATCCTGAACCTCTGACTGTACATAGAGCTTGCTCAACAAGGCCATTGTAAACCTTTCTCTGTTTTGATACCAACAAGTGCAAATGGAAATATAAATATTTACTCTGGAAAAGGTTTACAAAAGGTATCTCACATAACCATTTTTAGATGAAAAATCTATTATACAGGGACTAACTTTACTACCAAGATTAAGTCTAAATCAAGGCCAATGTGCAAATCAAAAGTAAGAACAAAGTTTTTCCCTCTTGTCCTTTCCTTTCTTCCTTTTGTCTTTGCATTCTTTAGGAAACAATGGCTGAGTACCTGTCAAATCAACATAGGATTCTAATTTACTAGTGATCTCTCTCTGTTTCTCTCTCTCATTGTGTTTGCATATCCATCATGTGTGTGTGTGTGTGTGTGTGTGTGTGTGTGCATGTGTGTTCAGCGTTCTTGCCATAGCTGATCCTATCTATTAGGAAGACAAAATTGCAAACATATAATATACACACACACACATCAATCATGAGTGTCATCATGATATTTTAAAGATAGAATATTGCATCAAACCATGTAAATAAGGAGAAAATAGATGATACATATGAGGAAGTAGAAAAAACTTCTTCAAATGGGAAGAAAAATGGAGGGAGATGGAGAAGTGAAGAAAGAAAAAGTAGTTTTTAAAGCAGAGACAATGGTAGGCAAAATGGAAACAGGGCTTTCTTAAATGGGAAAGGAAGAAATATTGAAGACAGGGAAGGGGTATGGGGAAAAGAAATGAAGATCTACCATGTACAGGTACAAACTCCCATGATGAATGTGATCATTATGTATGCATCATTAAATAGGTAGTAATAAACAATAAAGCTAAGGGGGCCAGGGAGATGGCTCAGTGGAATAAGTGCTTCCCTGGCAAGTGCAAGGGCCTGAGTTCAATCCCAAGTTCCACCAAAATAAAAAGTAAAGCTAAGAAACACAAAAATGAATGAAACAAAAAAGAAATATGCCTTTGGACGAAATCAGTGTGATGGTACCTTCTATTTGTTCCTCTATACCCAGTATCTCTCTTTAAGATTGATTCTTACAGCCTCATCAATCACATGCCTCCTAGCAGGCCAGGATGGCTAACACTACAAGCCAGTGGGGACCCTAGGAGTCAGCCTCTGAGCCAGGTTTCTGACATTCTACTTCCATTAGCACTGAATGACTACTAAAGATGAACTGTTTGGGTTTACACTTCCCTGAACACCTCTTGAGCTCAGCTTGCCTCAAGTAGGGCAATACATCAGAATTACATTTTCCCTAGCCTCGGGGCCTTCTATTCAGTTTAGCTCAAAGTGATTCAAGTTTCAAATATGAGACCAGGTTTCTTTCTTTTTTGTAAGAGAATAAGAAAAAAATAGAAAATGATACAGAATTTCACTAAACAAGGTAACAGGAATTCAACAATGGTTGTTACATTATATAGTACTGTGTTCAAATTAGTTTGCGGGGCCAGCCTGATAGCTCAGTGGACTAAAGCGCCTGCTTAGGCAAAGCACAGTGACCCTGGGTTCCATCCCCCAGCATGCTGTACTGACCTCGCCCCTGGGACGCCCTGTGAGGGCAATTGAAACCGGGTGTGGTGGTATGCGTCTGTAATCCCAACACTTGGGAATCTGCAAATAAAAGAATCACTAAGAGTCTGATCTATGTATGTAGTGAGACTCTGTAGACCCTATAAACCCTGCCCTAAAATACAAAATAAAAATAAAAATTAATTTAAATTACCAGATATAAACATACAAACTTGGTCAAAAACATCTATAAAAAATTAAAAGTTTCCCTAGTGTTAACTTCTCCTTTCAATAGATCAGCAGAAATCAACAGTAGTTATCCATGCTGTCTTGTATGTATACATAAATACATCTTTTTCCCTCCTTTCTTCTTTTCTTTTGGAGGGGCTGTGGGGAAAAAAAAAAAGAACCCTTCTCCAATGTTGGTGGGAGTATAGACTAGTACTACCACTATGGAAATCAGTGTGGAGATTCCTCTGGAAACTAAGCTTAGAAGTCCTGTTGAACCCAGTTATCCCCCTACTGGGTATTTTTCCAGAAGAATTAAAAACAACATACCACAGCAATGTATGTGCATACATGTTTATAGCAGCACAATTTGTCATAGCTGTATCTTGGAAACAACCCAAATGCCCATCAAATGAGGAATGGATCAAAAAGATGCAGTATTTTCACACAATGGTGTATTACTCAGCTATTTAAAAAAAAAAAGATAAATGAGAGGCTTTCATGGGTAAATGGATATAACTAGAGACCATACTCTAAGTGAAATAAATGAGACCCACATGTGTGAACATCATATTGTTCTCCTACTGTCAGAACCTGAAAGAGTAAATAAAATCTAAAAGGTGCAATAGCTACTGTGAGAGAGAAAGAAACTGTTCAAAGGGAAGGAACAACTGGGATGAGGAAAGGGATAGACCCTGTTCTTAAAGCTACCATATAAAATACTCAGAAAGCCCTGCTTGTTCATTCATTCATGTTTGTTTGTTTGTTTGTTTGTTTGACTCAGCAAGAGAGATTAGACAAAGATGGTTCCAGGTAAGAGCAAGCTAGTCTAGACACTAGATGATAAACATTAGAATGGGTGAGTGGGGAATTTTGCTTAGGAAATGGAAAATTTGTCCATTTTATCTAACATTTATAACTGATATGGGTCACTGGTATCCATTTTGCACTTACTACATGGATAAATGGAGTAAATCATATTGATCACCATGCTCTTTTCCTCCTCAAAATAATAGCACCATAATACTGAAAAGTTTACAGAGATCATTTTTTTTAAAAAGCAGATATACCAGATTAGACTAGCCACCAGCCGGTATTTTTACAGCAATAATGGACATGATAGCACAATAATGATCATTCACAAAACTTATTAAATATATAAGAAATATAATACCCCACTGAACCAAGCTTCACACTCTTTTGTGCACAGTTGGACCATTTTATTTCCATGAAGAATAAGATCTTATCAGACTTTTACTGCTGACATTTAAATCACACACTGGTTCTGGTTTCCTAAAATCCAAACGTTCTAAAGATCTATGCTACAATTAGTAACAGTTACTTAGACCCCAAAATGAAGTTTTCTGGCTTAACTAATTTAAAAAGAAAAACCTTTCATTTCTCACAGGAAGAGAAATAAAAATATCTTGGTGCTATTTCTGGTGCTAATCTGCCTTTGCCATGGACACATTTTTTCATCACATTTTTTAATAAAACCGAGTTACTGTTGAAATTGGTAAACATTTTCGAAGAATTGTTCTGAATAACACTTAAAAATAGTCCTCAATACAATGAAAAATATAGCTTCTCAATTACTTAGTTACATATCTAGGGAGTATTAATCTTGACTCTTTTGCCCCATTTACCTTGACCCTGCTGTGAATGTCAAGGTAACACTGTTCCCCGCCTTGGAGTGAATTGTTGTAAAGGAGAGGCGGATACACAAGCAAGCAATTCATGTTGAGACCTGAATAATAGTAAGGAGAAAGCTTAACACAGGACCACAGGAAAGAAAAACACATGGCTCTGAGCTGAAGATAACCAACAAAGACTGACAGAAACGTAACATGGGAGGGCTCAGGAGATAAATTTTAGGTACATGGTTCAGGTGAGTTGAGTGATCTATGAGTCTCCAGGTTATGAACGAAAAGGGGTGCAGAAGTGGGGAGATGAAATGAATGCTTTCTCTTCCTGTCTGTGTGCAGTTCTTCAGGCGAAGAAGCCGCCCTTCCAAATGCAACTGCTACTACTAGGATGAAGACAATTGCCACTTGCGAAGGAGAAGAGAGCCCCAGTTTTGCTTTCTCCTCTCTCCATTGCTAATCTCCTCTTTCTGCCGCTGCCTTCTCCCCGACCAAAGCTCCTAAATCCCCTCCGCCTCACTTGTTATGCAGAAGAAAGGCTGAATGTTAAAAAGCTATTCAAACAGCACATCAGAGCTAACTATTTCAAGCATATCTATTGACTGAAGAGATTTACATTATGAACTAAGTCAGTGCAAAAAGACAATGATAAATAGCAGCAAAAACAAAGAAATAGATCATTTAAATAAAGGAAAGCCGCTAACACAATATGTATCCATTTTTCTTCAGTTGAAATTTACCCTGGAGGAACTAATATGAAAATACTACTTTCATTGTTTAAAGGAAATCCAATGGAATGGAATGCTAATTCTGCGTCTCCAGTAGTCAAACAGGTGAGGGAGAGATGCACTCACCCGCAGTATATCCAGTCTCTGCTGTACACACACAGGAAAGTTCTAGAGATCCAAAAATAAATAGGACATAGCTATTGCTCTACAGGATGTGACAACGTATCAGGACAGATGGACACAAATAAGTAGTGGCCATGCAAAGTGGTAAAATGTACAAAGGATGGGTACACAGGATAGCTTGGGAAGATGAGTAGGAAGATTCGTCTTACTGTATTAGGTTGATATCTGCAGTTGTGATGGGGATAATTAATTATAAAGCCTTAAGACAAGAAACGACATTCAAGCCAGAAGTTCAGTTAGTGAAAATGTTGATGGGAAATGCTAGATGACACAGGAGATGCCGTAGCCTTGCAGGAAGGAGAAATAAGATACAGCTCCTTCATGAATATGAAATAATAAAACCAGAGAAATTATTTCCCGATAGAAAAGGAAAAGAGGATCAATCAGTGGGCCCTCATGTTAAGAAGCCTCATTGATAGAAAGGAAAGTGAGAGTTAAAGATGCAGATATTAAATGGAAGCCGCTTGCAAAGGATCTGCTTGTCATAGTAACAGTGACTGCGTGGTATCAGGCAGCTGAGAGCAAACAATGCTTTATGTGATCAAATTGGCTTTACAAAAGAAAAGAAAAGGCTGCATGGGTGGCATGGGATTAAAATTTTTGCACTGGAGATGCTGAGGCAGGAGGACCACAAATTCTAACCCACTCTGAGTAATTCAGTAATTAAGTGAGATGCCATCTCAACATAAAGAATAAGGAAATGGTTAAGGGTATAAAGCAGGGCCAAGGTCCTAAATTTAGTCCCTCACACTCCAAAGAAAGTAAGAGTAAGTAGACTAAGACAAAGTTTTTAGTTAATTTAGGAAGAAGCTATTTCAGTAATTCTGGGTGGGAGAGTTTATAACCAAAATCAGGATTTGTATTGACTGCAATAATTTTTGTAATTTAGTAAAAAAAAAAAAAAAATGATATCAGTATAGTGCTAGGCCATTCTCTTATCATCAAGAATTTTATTTTATGATTTTGTCTTGTTTTTTTAAGTAGAACAAGGATTTTACTTTCAGGAATTCCAAATACCTTAGCTTTTGAGACATGGGGGAGAGGCAAGGAGGAAGAAGATGAAGAGTAGAGGAGAAAGAGAAGAAGTGGAGGAAGGGGAAGAAGAAACTTGAGGGAGAAAAAAAGAGAGGACAGGGAAGGGAATAGAAGCAGAGGGGAGGATAGGAAAGGGGGAGGGGAGGGGAGGGGAAGGGAGGGGAGAAGAGAGAAGAGAAGAGAAGAGAAGAGAAG
>NW_004524587.1:24724034-24724675 GCF_000260255.1 Octodon degus
CTCTCCGCACACTCACCGGACCTGGGCTAGGACTCTAAGTCAAAAATCTTTACTCTCAGAGGTTGGAAAACACAAAAGAAATGAACAGATTCCTAGATACATACGAATTACCAAAGCTGAATCAGGAAGATAGAAAAATTCTTAATAACCCAGTATCAGTCAATGAAATTGAAAATGTAACCAAAAACTTACCAACAAAGAAAAATCAAAATCTAGATGGATATACACCTGAATTCTACAAGAAATTTAGAGAAGATTTCATCTCAACTCTTCTCAAACTCACCAATGAAATTGAAAATGAAGCAATTCTCCCAAATTCATTCATAGAGGCATGCATTACTCTGATACCAAAACAAGGCACAAACCAAACCAAAAAACAGAACTATAGACCAATCTCACTAATGAACATAGATGCAAAACTCCTCAGTGAAATACAAGCAATCACAATGTAGCATGAACAAGTGTGATTCATCCTAGCAATGCAGTGATGCTTCAAAACATGCAAATCAATGAACATAGCACACCACATTGAAAGATTTAAATAGGGGCTGGGGAGATGGCTCAGTGGAATAAGTGCTTCCCTGGCAAGTGCAAGGGCCTGAGTTCAATCCCTGGTTCTGCCAAAAGAGAAAAAAAGAAAA
>NW_004524587.1:24724775-24733664 GCF_000260255.1 Octodon degus
GAGAAGAGAAGAGAAGAGAAGAGAAGAGAAGAGAAGAGAAGAGAAGAGAAGAGAAGAGAAGAGAAGAGAAGAGAAGAGAAGAGAAGAGAAGAGAAAAGAGACCAGTGAGGGAGGGGCTGATTTTACTCCATACCTGATTTAGGTCAGGCTCCTTAGGTACTAAAGTATGAGGCAGTGATCCAAGTGCAGAAGACATTCTGGAAAGCAGTGTACCACTTGGAAGGTGATAAGAGAAGCAGGACTGGACAGAGGCAGAAGATGAAACACAAGGGAATCTCAGTCAACCCTCGGATGAGCTCTATGGGGCTCCTCAGAGTTATTCTCTTCCTTTTGTGCCCTACAGTAGATATACATTAGACAGAGACCATCCATTAGGCTAAGAGAAACTATCAGAGAGGATCTGAGCTCTGGACTGCTAGTAGTCAAGACCTCCCAGCAACTGGGGAAATACTAAAGTGAAGGTGAGTCTGAATTGTATATTGCAGCATCCATGTAGCAGCCCCTAATGTACAGCTCCCTCCACAGGACCTCCGTGTGTAAGGAGATCACAAGCAATTGGTTCCAGCTGATGGAACAAAGGACCAGGAGCATCTTTGTCTCTTCTTGTTAGGCCTCCTTTCACCTTCATTTTCTTGAACAGTCACTGAGGTGTTTGCAAAGAGATTCAGTGGTATCAAACTTGCAATTGTGGGTTTAAGAAATCAAGATCCCAGGACTGAGGAGATAGCTTAGCAGAATAAGGCACTTGCCTGCCTGGCAAGTGCAAGGTCTTGAATGTGATCCCCGGTACTGCAAAAAAATGAAAAGGAAGTCAAAATCCCAGGCCCTCTAGTTGCTCTGAAGGCATTGAAGTGAATGTGAAACATCCCAGCTATGATTCTGTCCCTTCCTGCTGGGATAGATTCCCAATTCTCTCCAAGCATTACTTTCCAAACATAGCCATTGACCATAACAGTGCTGTTTTTCTCACATCAATTTCTAAGGAAGAAAGAGAATACATATTTTATGGTGCCTGGCACATAGTAAGCAGTCAATAAATGATTAAATGTTAATATTATTAAGGAAGCCTTAGAATTACAAGATTTATTTCCCATTTCTCTCTGAATAATTTAAATATAAATTGTTTCTGGGAAATAAATTTTCAAGTCTCAATTATATGAAGGTCAAAGTTTAGGGATGCCACGAGCTCAGAGTTTCCTCTAAAGAATCCAATCCCAAATGTCCTATAAAGATTGAACATAAAATCTGTATAAATTAATACAGAGAAAGGGTGATTCCCTGGGTGAGGCTGGCGCTCCTCTTCACCTACACTAAGGGAGTGAGACAACATACCTTTCCAAACATGAAGACAACAACTCAAAAGAACACAGACCCAAGTGACAAGTTCAGAGAAGCTGCCCCACCTCTGAAAACTGAAGTTTCTGTGCTGGCAGTAGGAGTCTCATGGAAGAGCTCCTAACAGAGCTCCTTCAGATAAAAGGCCAAACAAATGTGGCAGGCCTCTGCTTATTGCTGGGCTTTGAATTTCAAATTACAGCTCCATCTTTTGTTCTTCGTCTCTGTTTTATTTCCAAGGGACCTGGCCATAGTTCTAGGGCGTGGCAATCCTCCCACTGAGCGGTTTGCAATTGCAGTGCCTTCCTCCCTCGCTTTCCCCTTGCAGGACACAGCACCCAACATCTGCAGCCTGAAGGAGGAGGAGCTTGCTTGAGATGACCCTTTCAGTCCCTAGTCAGGCTCCTCCAAGACAGAAACAAGAGGGGAAAGGAATACAGTGGCGAAAAGGTGCTCAAGCCATGGCAACCAGGAAGCAGAGAGAAGGGTGGAGCCAGGGAGGGAGATGTATACCTCCAGGTCATGATGCCAGGAACCCCCTGCAGTGATAATCTGGGACAGATTTTAGATCTAAACCATAGGAGATAATTCTCATTGTTTGACAAACCAAAATTTATTGAACACTTTTCACCGTATGGTACAGAGGAAGGGTTTTTCAATTGAACAAAAATGTAAATTGGTAAGTATTATACAAACATCTGCATATATTGTATTATGACTCCTATAGTTGAAGCAATGTCCTCTATCATTGGTTTTGCCATGCCACCTTCCTTGGACACGAACTTTGTACAGTCTCATACTGTCAAACTAATTGTGGCGCACCTTTTAAGATCACAGGATCAGATTACTACAATCAAAACATAACTCGGCCACTATACCAAACACATAAATTATTTAAGACATTTAGACCTCCTTTACTTTATTTACAAAATGAGAATGAATGGCAATACCTAATTTATAAGATTATGTCAATAATAATCTAAACAGCTAATCAGAAGACAACATTATGCAATACAGCAACCATTGTTGAATTTCTATTATTTTGTTCAGTGAAAATCTCTATTATTTCTAATGGTTCTCTTACTATTTTTTGTTCTCTTTTTAGAAATTTTTAAAAATTAAAAATTAAAAAAACTAATGATGGGCTGGGGAGATGGCTCAGTGGAATAAGCACTTCCCTGGCAAGTGCAAGGGCCTGAGTTCAATCCCTGGTTCTGCCAAAAAAATAAAATAAAATAAAATAAAAATAAAAATAAATAAAAGTAAAAAAAAACTAAAGATAATAACATAACGCCTATAAAGTCCCTATTGTAATGCTTGGCATTGAGTAACTCTATACTATAGGCAGACATCATTTTCTGACCACTCTAATAGTTCTTAGGACTGACATAATGAAGTACTATAGACAGAATGGCTTGAACAATACAAATCTATTTTTCCCAATTTTGAATGCTGAGGCCAAGACTATGCTACCAGCAGAGTCGGTTTCTCCATCTCACTCCACATGCCAATGGCCAGCTCCTTGCCGTGCCCTCACATGTTCTTTTCTTGTCTGCATGTCCCTGGGCTCTCTTCCACCTCTCATGAGGGTGCCAGTTTTACTGCATTAAGGACCCATCCTGATTATCCACCTCCTTAAAAACATTATGTTCGACTACAGTTACCTTCAGAGGCTTTGGGCCCTGAGACTTCAGCATGAATTTTATGGAGGATACAACGCAGCCCATAATAAGCACTTACATTACTTCTCTAGTATGTGGCAGGCACCAGGCCAGAACCACTTTCTTCTGGACTTGACCCAAGTGTGTTCTTAGCTTTACCTCATAAATCATTTAACTCTTTGAGTCAGCACCTGTAACAACTTACTTACTCACAGTTATTTTTTTTCAAAATAGAAACAACTTTTGGCCCCATCATATATATAATAACATACATATTGTAATGTATATCTTCATTATTAAATACTTGGACAATATAAAAATAAAGGCAAAGAGAAACCCACCCACAAGGAAATAACCACTATTTTGAATATTTTAAATAGCCAAATATTTTTCCTTTGTCTGTTTACACATACACAGAATTGTTCTTTCCCAAAGATGGAATTAGAATCTTCTATGCTTCAGTTCCTATTTTTCATTTATAACATTCTAGACATCTTTTCACGTCAAAAAGCATAATTATATACCAGAACTTAAATACCTCATAATCTTTCATGGTAACTATTTCCCAACATTACCTTATTGACAAGTGATTTTGATTTTATGAAAACCTCTAGGTAAGAAAAGACAAATCCAGTGAACAACCTCATTATGGGAGCATCTTTGCCCCGACCATCTCTTTCCTATGCTTGCTTGACAAAAGCCTAAAAACACCCTCAGATTTGTTGACGTGTACTTCCACATCACCCTCTAGAAGGATGTCCCAATTATACTCCTTCTAAATGCTAACCAGGTAATATAGTTGCCAGGAAACATGCTGATTTTGCATCCACCCTCTTCTACCCCCTGCCTCCCCAACCGTAGCCATCCTTCAACAAACCACATCATATTAAGTGAGCCTGTATACCACAGTCCTTTCCCCTCAGAGTGACAAGGCTAAAACAAATGATGCAATTTGCAGGCAACACATGGAAATACAACCCAAGTGCTGAGTCACGTATCTTACAGCTGTTAAGCTCCAAGGGAGGCGCGATCTATTTCCTCTGCTTCTAGTTACCGAGCAATTTTGAAATGAAACACACCCATGAGGTTTAATGTGTTTAACTTATTTTTTAAAAATAAAAAACACATTCCTGTGGTTCACCTTTAGAGAAACTGGAGCAAAAGGAACCCACTACCTATGCCACTCATCTCCCTTCACCTGCTACTGTAATGATCCAGTGAACTCTGACCATGTTGGGGGTTGTCATGCTTTTCTAATGCCAAAGGCCTCAAATGTCTGTGTCCAATGAGTGAGTTTAACAACACATAAAGACAAAAAAAAAAGACTACAAGTAAAAATAAAACCACAACTATAATCAGATGCAACTAATAGAAAAACTAAGCAGATTATCAGTAAGAATAAAGACCTTTAACAACACAATCTGAACTGACAATATTAGAATATTTCTGCCTGGAACCATAAAACAAACATTTTTGTCAAGTGCATATGGAACATTTACAAAGACAGGTCATATTCTAGACCAAAAAATAAGTTCCAATGAAAGTAAAAAGTTTCACATCATTGTCTCTGAACACAACCAAATAAAAACAATACCAATAACGTTAATGTCCCTAGAAAATCCCAAAACATTTGGAAATGAAGTAGCATCCTTCTAAACAACCTATAGGCTAACAAAGAAATTAACAGAAAAATTACAAGATTTCAATTGAATAAAAACAAAAACATAGCATACCAAAATTTAAGTGATGTTTCTCAAGCATAATCGGTATAAAATTTGTAGCAGTGACACATTTAAAAGAGAAAGAAATGGGAGGAGCAAGTTAAGAACAAAAGTAACATATGGAAAGAAATATCAAATGAAAGTGGATATTAACAAAATGTAAAACAGGAAAAGTAAGGGAAAAAACAGTGGGACCAAAATCTGATTGAGAGAATCAGAAAAATTAATTAATCCATTATTAGACTTTTCAGAGAGAAGAAGAGAACAAATATTAGAAATGAGAGAAATAAAATCACTCTAGATTCCACAGCAAGTCCTCTACCACTGAGCTATATGCCTAGATAGAAAAGAGAACATTGTGAACAACTTTATGCCAATAAATGTAACTTTAGATGAGATCAATAAGTGCCATGAGAGACATAAACTAGCAAAGAAGGAGTAGACTAGCTGACTGCACCATACCCATTAAATATCTGGAGTTAAATCTCACAAACAAAATTCCAAGCTTAGATAATTTCACTAGTTGAGTCTGTCAAATATTTGAGAAAAAGATAATAATTCAACACAAACTCCTGCAGAAGTTTGAAAATAAGGAAATATTGTGTAATCCATTCCATAAAACTAGCATTACTCTCATATGAAAATCAAAGATAATATGATAAATGAATACAGATAGCTTTTATGGTCTTGGATGCAACCATGATAAGGAACATTTTAGCAAAAGTATTCCAATATAAAATAAGGATAATATATCATGACCAAGAATATACCTCAGCAATGCATTGTTGGTTTGTCAATGAATTTAAAAAAAAGACATATCTAGGGATGATTTAAGACTGGGCATGGTGGCACACACCTATAACCCCAGCTCTTGGGAGGCTGTAAACAGGCGGATCACTAGAAGTCCAGTCTAGTAGTGAGACCCTGAACACGCTGTACACCCTTCCCTAAAATACAAAAAAAAAAAAGTCAATGAAAGATTGGCCAGATAACTCAGCAGATTACAGCACCTGCCTAGGCAGATGCAGGGATGAGGGTTCGATCCCCAGCATATCGTGCCCTACTCCCAGGGTACGCTGAGATGGAGACTGAGCCTGGGTGTGGTAGCGTGTGCTTATAATCCCAGTGCTTGGGAGGCTGAAAACAGGAGGATCACTATAAGTCCAATCTGTGTATTGAGACCCTGCTGGCCTTGTACTAAATACATTTTTTTAAGTCAATGAAATTCACCAAATTGATACACTTAAGCTATATAATTTTCTTGGTGACTACAGAAAATACATTTCACAAAATCCAATAGCAATTCCTCTTAAAATTTCAACAAACTACAAATAGAAGAGAACTCCCTCAATCCAGTAAAGGTAGCTACAAAAACAGCTAGCATCGAACTTATAGGACAAGATAAAACATTCGCCCCCTTTGTCCTCCTTCCACCCAGAACAGGAACGAAATAAGGATGTTTGTTCTCCCCAGTTCATTTATAACTCTAATCAGGGTAATGTAAAATGGTAAGAACAGTTTGGAAGTGTGAGTTAAATATGCACCCCTCACAAAGACTTGTATGTTAGTAGTTGTAACAAATACATCAGCAATAGCTAAGGACTGGAAACATCCCAAATATTCATCAATAGGTAAGTAGACAAGAAAATTACATTATATAGCAAAGGGATACTATTGGAAATAAAAAGAAATGAATTATAAATCCACAAAGTCTACACAGCTTGAATGAATTTCAAAATATGAATGGTTAATAAACTACTAAACAAGCAAATAAGACAATGTATAATTCTTAGATAAAATTAATAATAATAAAATAATAATAACTGATAATACAGAGTGACAGACAACAAATCCAGTTGCCTATGGACCTGAGGTGAGGGGACAAAGACGGCCACAGGAGGGACAAAGATGGCCAATGGGTACAAGGAAAGTGTTGCAGATTGTGAATATGTTTACTCTCAATGTGGTGATGATCTCAGGGCTACAGCACACCTCAAAATGTATTGTAAAGCTTAGGTGTGTGTATTGTATTATGTCATTTGTACCTCCATGAAAGTTTCCTACAAAAGAAAGTATGAGCGCCTACTACATTATTTAAAAGAGTAAAGGAACTGGGCAAGGAGGTTCTTGCAGGCTGTAGCTGTTCTCTCAGACCTCAAAACCCCTACCAGCTGAACCAGGCCTCCTCCTTTGCTTTACCCCCACAAGGGAGGAGGCTAGCGGGGTTGGGGGGGGCAGGCCAAGAGTGACTGGGGATGCTTCATGCAGGGGACTCCTTGGATTCAAAATGACCAACAAGGAACCTCTTCTCAAAAAGGTTCAGCTGAGTGAAACAGACTTCAAAGTTATGGCGAGAGATGAGCTAATTCCAACATTATAAAGGCTATGTTCAAGCTTTGGTGGGCAAGTACGTGGATCTCAAATGATGTAACTGGCTTAAAGAAGTCTGAAGAAAAGCTAAAGCAACAGTGGCACGTATTTGCACACAGGGTAAAAATCCTCATAATACCACTAGCAACCAAGGAACAAGAGATGCAAGAGTGGACTACTCAAATTCAGTACCTCAAGCAAGTCCAGCAGCCTAATGTCACCAAACTGGGATCAACAATGGTAGACCCAGCAATCGACTTATTTTTCCTAAAAATGAAAGGTGAAATGTACCAGACTAAAGACAAACTGGAACAAGCTCAAAATGAGCTGAGTGCCTGGAAGTTTACACCTAGTAGGTAAACAAATCATAATCTCCAGTGAAGACTTCCCTGACAGTCCCACCAGGAGAAAGCTGTGGGACAACCAAGTACTCATTTCCACACCAAGGCTCAGACTTCTTGAGAAAAAAGAAAAGCCACATTCTTATACTGTGCAGCTTATAATGGTTAATGTAACTCTTACCAGATGAACGTTGGGTCTCAGGTTTTTTCTCTGACATTTCCCTTATTTCAGAGGCCTGATGCCAGCAAACTATTACTAAAAATGGGTCACCTTCAAAAAATTCCCCTTCTAGAGCAATTAGACACTTGAGAAATGTTTCTGTTTGAAGAAAATGGAGAAACAGAAGTCTTTAGTCTGTGGAACATGGTGTCTTCAGACAGCTGGAGGGCTGAAAACCTACAGAGATTTCAAATCAGAGTTTACATGTATAGAACATGCAAAATTCCGGTTAAATGTAAAAATGGAATATGCATCACTCTTAACCTTATGCACAGTGACTTAGAGACTCTGTATATCAGTTTGCCAGGAAGACTGTGGACTTCATGATTGTTTTTGAACTTCTGGGTCAAAATTCAAATAGGGTAAAATTTGTCTTTAAAGGGTTTATTGCTAAGAACCAACTTTAATAGTCATGAGACAAATAACGATTTTGGTAAAGTAGTACATACATTTAACCATTTAGCTTAGTGGTCTGTATTACTTAATAGAGCTTAAATCAATATGGTTTTATTTTTTAATATGATTTTAATCAATCATTCTTCGAACAGTAACAAACGCTGTAATCTTAACTAAGGACTGTACAAATATGAAGGAATGGTTTAAATTGAAGCATTATAAACATTCATTTCACAACTAGATTGTATAAGGAAAATTGGCTGTGATGAGACTCACTGCATTATTTTTTAAATAGCGAACTTTATGAAACCCTTAGCCCCTTCAACAAGCATATTTTAAAAGAGTATCATCTTTGCTGTCAATGGGGAAATCTCTTCCTTCATTGTACTGGGGCCTTTTGGTTAACACTTCTGATATTACATTAAATTTTCCTTGAAAAAAAAAAGAGACTAAAGGGAGGCAGAAAAGAATATATAGATCAGTGTCTCTCATACTATGTAGAGAAATTCTTTATAATAAAGAAAATATGACAATAAAATACTTATGTTGATGCAAGAGGTATCTTACACAAAGAAGTCTCTCTGCACCATTGTCCTATAACATGAATTTCTTCATTTGAAATTAAAGATCATATATGTAAGTGATCAAAAAGGAGTTAGCAATTTCTCAATTTTTGAAATGAAAATCTCAGCAAAGATGACTTACACATCCCGCTCCCAGGGTGCACTGAGATGGCAATTGAGACTGGGAGTGGTGTCACATGCCTGCAATCCCAGCTCTTAGGAGGCTTTCAGCAGGCAGATCCCTCCGAATCTGATCTAATAGTGAGACCCTGAACATCCTGT
>NW_004524587.1:24742102-24744256 GCF_000260255.1 Octodon degus
TATGATAAAACTTTGAATTATTCTATTTTTATTACAGTTCTATCATTTTCTTCAGCTGTATACTTTGAATATTTGATATTAGGTACATAAAGATTTAGAATTACGTCTTCTTGATAAACTGCTTCCTCTATAATCATTATGAAGTGATCTTTTTCACTAGGAAAAGTCCTCTGATTATAATATAATGAATCCAGATTTATTCATCCCTTTACCTTTAACTCAACCCATTCATTTATATTTAAAGTGACTTTTTCAGGCAGTACACACATTTTTATTAATACTATAGTTTCAACACATAATGATTACATTTATTATAGGGCATTGGCACATTTATACAGCACATCACCCTCTTTTATCCAGTATTCGATTCACTTATTTATCATATAAATATTAATAAGGTTAATTATCATACATACAGATTAACAACCAGACTATTAGGCCAAAAATTATATAAAACACATTAAGTAATTATACCAAATCGAGGTATACTTTTAGATACATTGTCTTATTATGTCTTTTATTTTGCATTTTATTTATATATTTTCTCACATAAGAGAAACCATGTGATATGTAAGTTTGTGTGTTTGATTTGATTCAGTAAATATTATAGCCTTAAGGTACATCCATTTTCCTACAAATTACTCATTTATCCTTCCACTCATTTATCCTTCCTTATGGCAGAGTAGTGCTTCACTATGTATAAATACGTTTTCTTTACACATTCATCTGTTAATGGGTATATAGGCTGCTTCCAAGATTTAGCTGTTATGAATTGTGCTATAAGGGTGGGTATGCATACATCGCAGTTATGATGACTTTTACTTTTCACTCTAGTATAAACTTTTCACTAAGGTATTGATCTTTGGATTTTTGGGAAGATACCAAGAAAGGGAATGACTTAGTCAATGGAATTTCTATTTTGCATTTTTTGAGAAATACACACAATGATTTCAATAGCAGTAGCACCAGTTTTCACTCTTACCAATAATGAAGAAAGGTTTCTTTTTCCCATAGCCCCACCAGCATTGTTGATTTTTTTATGATAGCCATTATCCAGTAATAAGATGAAATCTCAGTGTTATCTAGATTTGCATTTCCTCAATGTCTAGTGATGGTTAACACTTTTTCAGGTGTTTGTTGACCGTCAGTACTTCTTCATCTCAGAAGTATTCATTCATTTCAGAATGAATACTGGGTCTTTACACTTGGGGAGGTCTTATTTTCTTTAGTTCTTTTTATATTTTAGATATTAGTGCATTATCTGAAAAGTAGCTAGCAAAATATTTTGTCAATTCTGAAGGTCTCTTAGGGGTCTCTTAGGGGCCGGGGAGATGGCTCAGTAGGACAAGCACTTGACTGAAGGTTGTCTCTTCATTCTGATACTGGTTTCCCTTGCAAAGCAGAAGCTTTTTAATTTGATATGATTCCATTTGTTTATCCTTGATATTATTTTTGTGTAACAGCATTTGGTTCAGTCTTTGCCTAACATATGTCAAGAATTTTGGCTACTCTGTCTTCCAACACATTTAGTGTTTTTGTTTAATGCTTAGATGTTGATCCATTTGATTTTGGTTTAGCACTGATGAGAGATATGGCTCAAGGATTAACTTTCAGCATATGGATAGTCATTGTTCCTGACATCATTTGTTTTTTTTTTAAAAAATGAAAGTATAAAATTGAAATGATACAAAATTTCACTAAACAAAGTAATAGGAATTCAACAATGGTTGGTATATTACATATTGTTGTTTTCAAATTGGTTGCTTAGATTACCACATGCAAGCATGAAAAATTGATCAAAAAAAGTTGTAAAAAATTTAAAAGGATGAAAGATTTGCTTCATTGAAAGAATGAATAAAAACTGATAAACCCCTAGCCAACCTTATCAGAAAAAGAAAGAAAAAAATTCAAATTCATACAATAAGGAATAAAAGGACAACAATCACTGTGGACCCCATAGAAATTGAGAAAATCATCAATACCTACGTCAAAAATCTTTTTTTTTTTCCTCCAAGTTTTATTGACAAACAGATAGCAATGAGACAGTTTCAAATCATATCGGAAGTACAGTTTCAACAAATAATACACTGCATATATTCTTCTTAGTGGTTAATTGCTGTACAAGATGCGGACTTGTGATCCCATTTACAAACA
>NW_004524587.1:24752703-24759719 GCF_000260255.1 Octodon degus
AGAAAGAAAAGATCCAAAGAAAAAAATTGCATAAGCATCTCAATAAATGCCGAAAAAGCATTTGACAAAGTCCAATAAATCATTTGTGATATAAAAAACTATCCAAACAATTACAATACATAGTCCTTACCTCAACCTGATAAAAGCCATCTATGACAAACCAACAACCAAAATCATACTAGTAGACAAAAACTAAAACTCTTCACATTAAAATCAGGAACAAGACAAGGATATCCACTGTCACCACTTCTATTGAATATAGTTCTTGAAACATTAGCTAGAGTGATTAGACAAGAGAAATAAATGAAAAGAATAAAGATTGAAAAGAAGAAATGAAATTATCATTATTCACAATTGACATGATTCTCTACGAAGAAGATCTGAAAGACTCCAGAGGAGACTTGAAGATGTAATAACCAAATTCAGTATCATAGCAAGATACAAAGTCAACATTCATGGCTGCAGATATGTAAGCATCTGTCTGGCATGTACAAGGTCCTGAACACAATCCCAAGTACAAACAAACAAACAAAGTCAAAAATCAATATACTTTCTGTACACAAACAACAAATACATTGAGATAGAAATTAGGAAAATCACAGCTTTCACAATAACATCCAAACTAATGAAATACTTAGGAATCAATTTAACAAAGGAAGTTAAAGATCTGTACAGTGAATATTAAAGCACTCAGAAAAAAATAGAAGAGGATTTCATGAAATAGAATGATATATTTAAGAGATGTGAATTAAAACAACAGGATAGAAATTGCATTTTAAAAAGATTTACTATTCATTGTTTCTGGGGAGAGAACTGCTTTTGTGAATGCCCACACTGGGTACATGAAACCCTGTGAACATGGACAGAAGACAAGGATTAAAGTAGGAGAGGTGTGTGTAGAAGTGAGAGAAGGGAAACCCAGGGAGATAGTTGGCACAAGGACAGTAATGCCATCTTGCACCAGAAAGAATGGCTATCAACAAGAAGTCAACCAATAACAAATGCTGGAGAAGCTATGGGGGGAAAGGAATTCTTCTACACTGTTGGTGGGAGTGCAGGCTGGCACAACCTGTATGGAAATCAGTATGGAGAATCCTAAAAAAACTAGGATTGAGGGTCACATTCAATCCAGCTCTTCACTACCTAGGTATTTCTCTAAAGGAATTGAAATCATTGTACCACAGTAATATATGTACACACATGTTTATAGCAGCACAATTTGTCATAGCTAAATCTTGGAAACAACCAAAATGTCCCCAGTTAAGGAATGGATAAAAAAGATATGGTATACATGATGGACCATTATTCAGCCATAAAGAAGATAAATTTGAGGCTCATATGGATAAATGAATGCAACTAGAGACTGTATTGGTCAGTGGCATAAATCAGACCCACATTTACAAACATCATATTGTCTCACTAGTAAATAAAATCTGTACAGTACGATAGATACTGTGAAAGGGAAAGAATTTCTTCAATGGGAAGGAAAAGCTGGAGGAGGAAACAGACAAATTAAGAAAGTAAAAAGATATATTTATGTATATATGCAGCATAGTTTGGATAATTGCACTCCTCATTTCTAATGACCATTTGAAAGAAGCAGTTAATTCTTAAAATGTTTTTTTTTTAATTCTTACTGGGGTTTTTTGCTTTTTAATTTCTTATAAGTATTTGTTGGTGTTGTTTTGTTTCTCTTTTTAACCAATTTTTCAGGTTTATATCTAGTAACCTGAACAACTAATTTGAAGATAACACTATGCAATTCAGTAGCCATTGTTGAATAGCCATTACTTTGTTTGATGAAGTCTTGTATCATTTCTAATGCTGAGTTTTTTGTTTTTTACTTTTTACTATTTTGTATTTTTTTAAAACAAAACAAAAAAAGTTTAAAGTAAATGGAAAGATATTCCTTTCTCACGAATAAGAAGCCCCAATATTGTTAAAATGGCCATACTTTCAACACCGTAATACAGCTTCAACACAATCCAATTAAAATAGCATTAGTGTACTTCACAGATCTAGACAAACTATTTCTCCAATTCATCTGGAACCAAAGGAGTCCTATAATAGCAAAAGGAATCCTAGGCAACAAACAAAAGGCAGGAAGCATTACAATTCTTAGTTAGAAATTATACTAAAAAGCTACTGTGATAAAATCAGCATGGTACTATGAAAAAACAGACTTGAAAATAAATGCGACAGAATAGAAGATTCAGACCCAACTACAAACAGACTCAGACACCTTATCTTTGAAAAATGAGCCAAACATATTCACTGGAAAAAAGATATCTTCCTTAATAAATGGCAATGGAAAAACTGGCTTTCCGCATGCCAAAAACTAAAATTAAATCCAGATCACCATTCACTAAAGTCAAAATAGATCAATGATATAAATATTACAACAGAAACACCAAATCTACTGGAAGAGAAGATAACTAGAAATCTTGAAGACATAAGAGTAAGTAGAGAGTTCATGAACAAATACCAAACTTCATGGGAAAAACTTTGAAAGGGGCCCATCTGATAGCTGAGTGGACTAAAGCACCTGCTTAGGCAGAGCACAGCAGCTGGGGTTAGACTCTTTGGGTGCCATGTGGGCCCTGCCTGCAGGGCATGCTGAGACAGCGATTGAGACTGGGTGTGGTGCACGGGCCTGGAATCCCAGCACTTGGGAGGCTGAAAACAAGAGAATCATTACAAGTCCCATCTACATAGTGAGAACCTGTAGACCCTGTAGACCCTGTCATAAATACAGAAAAAGAAAAGAAATACTTCAAAAGATCAACAACTGCGATATCATCTTTTTGACAAATTTCTGCACATCAAAAGAAATCACTAACAGAAAAAAAAGGCCACAAATAGGGAGAAAAATTATTCATCTGTTCCTCTGGCAAAAGCATTCTAAATAGAACATAAAAAAGAATTCTAAAAATCATGCCTCCAAATTGAAAGATCCAATTTAAAAAATGGGTATTAAAGAAGAATATGCACTTCTCAGAGGAAAAAATACAAATGGCAAATAAATAAATGAAAAATGTTCCACAGCACTGGTCATTCAAGAAATGTAAGCTAAAACAATACTGAGATTTCCTCTCACCCCAGAAAGAATGGCTATCATTAAGAAGTTAACCAATTACAAATGCTATAGGGGCTGAGGGGAAAAAGGAATCCTTCTCCACTGTTGGTGAGAGGGGCGATTGGTGCAATCACTATGTAAATCAATGTGAAGATTCTTCAAAGAACTATAATTAGAGGTCCCATTAAGCTGAGCTATTTCCCTACTGAGTATTTTTCCAAAAGAACTGAAAATATCGTACCACAGTAATATACATATGCCCGTGTTTATAACAGCACAATTTGCCGTAGGTAAATCTTGGAAATAACTCACATGCCCATCAGCTGAGAAATGGATAAAAAAAGATGTAGTATGTTTACATAATGGAGTATTACTCAACTATAAAAAAGATAAACTCAAGGCTTTCATAGGTAATTAGATGCACCTAGAGGCCATACTATAAGGGAAATAAATCAGACTCATATGTGTAAACTTTGTGCTGTCTCACTAGTGTAAGAATCTGAAAGCGTAATTAAAATCTGAAAAGTTCAATAACCACTGTGAAAGGGAAAAAAAAACCTGTTCAAAGAGAAGTAGCAACTAGATGAGGAAAGGGAAAAATGAAAGAAGGTAAAAAGATATATTTATGTATGCACAGGATAGCTTGGATAATTGTACTGTCAAATTATTCTGGTCTATTGAAGGGAGCAATTAATGCTAAATTTTTTTTCTTCTCTTTTTTAATTTCTTATAATACTTTAACAATTTTGCCTCATTATATCCAGTAATCTAAACAAGTAACTTGAAAACATTATGCAATATAACAATCATTCTTGAATTCCTGTTACACTTGTGCATTTCTAATGGTTTTTTTAAATATTTTTATTCTCTTTTTTAAAAAAAGTTTAAAAAAGATTAAAAGCCCAGCCAAATAGCTCAACAGATTAAAGCACCTTCAAGCAGGCTCAGGGGCCGAGGGTTCAATCCCAGGCCTGCCATACCAGCCCTGACCCCAGGGCACACTGAGACAGTGATTGAGATTGGGCGTGGTGGTGCACACCTGTAATCCCAGCACTTGGGAGACTGTAAACAGGAGGATCATTGTGAGTCTGATCTGTATTGAGACCCTGAATATCCTGTAGACCCTTCCCTAAAATACAAAACAAAATAAATAAACAATAGAAAAAAATTAAGTATTAACCACTCCTTGAATACACTAGCAGAAATCAGCACTTCAATTATCCAAGTTGTATTGTATACATACACAAATATATCTTTTTCCCTTCTTTCTTTCCCCCTTTCCTTCATCCTATTGTTCCTTCCCATTGAACACTTTTTTTCTCTTTCACAATATCCATTTTACCTTTCAGACCCTATTTATTCTTTTGGGTTCTTGCACAGGGAGACAATAGGATGTTTGCACATGTGGGTCTGATTTATTTTACTTGCCAGTGTGGTCTCTAGTTGCATCCATTTATCTATAAAAGCCTTGTGTTCATCTTTTTCATAGTTGAGCAATACTCCCTTGTGTAAATATACCACATCTCTATCCATTCCTTGGTTGATGGGCAGTTGGGTTGTTTCCTAGATTTAGCTAGGACAAATTATGCTGCTATAAATGTGGGTATACATATATCACTATGGTATAATATTTTCAGTTCTTCTGGGAAAATACTCAAGAGGGGAATGGCTCACTTGAATGTAACCTGCAATCCTAGTTTTTTGGGGAATCTCCCGCTGATATCCATTGAGGTCATACCAATCTGAACTCCCAGCAACAGTGGAGAAGGGTTCCTTTATCGCCACAGTCTCTCCAGCATTTGTTATAAGTTGATTTCTTTTTCTTTTTTATTAGTTAATTTTTTATGATAGTCTCTATGGGATGAGATGGAATCTCAGTGTTTTTTTTTAATTAGCAGGTCTCAAATGAACAGGGCTGTGGAATATTTTTCATGTATTAATTTGCCATTTGTGTTTCTTCATCTGAGAAGTGTATGTTCATCTCAGATGCCCATTTTTTCTTAAGTTTTTGAATTGTGCAGACCTGATTTTTTTATTTTTTATATATATTCTAGATAAGAGTCCTTTGTCTGAGGGATCATAGGTTATAATATTTTCCCAATTTGTGGGTTCTCCCTTTACTGTTGGTGATTTCTTTTGAGGTGAAGAAACTTTTCAAAAAGATGATATCACATATGATGATGTTTTGAAGAACTTCCCATGCATTTGATTTTTTTATTCATTTTAAGGAGAAGATAAAATAGCAATGAAATACTTTCAAAACTGGTTAGCAGGTTAGTTACAATAATTAATACATTGCATAGTGTTGTGTTCATAGTAGTTATTCAGAGGACAAGATACAGACATATCTTTGTCTAAACAATATTAGTACAACCCTTTCTTCTCAATGAACTAAGACAAAGTAGCTGTATATCTATCCTATCATATATACATATCTATATATTTTTACAACAAAATGGTCCTTTATTTATACTTTCACAAAGTCAGTGATACATAACACTATGTTGTCTCATGACTAATAGCTGAACTTAACCAGACAGGATGCTTATCTCAGAGTGAGGTAGATAGTTTGCTTTAGGCACTGAGGCCTAGTGCCACCTACACACATTTAATTGATTTCCTAGCTTCATGGTTCACAACATATCCCCCCTTTTTTCATTTTGTTTAATCAGAGATAGGTGTTCCATTGCAGTTAGATAAGCCATAATTGGAGAAGGGACCCTATCATACTTGAAGCCAATACAAAGATTGTAGGTACTTGAATTCAGCAAAGCAACATAAAATAGTCCAACAGTCCATAAAAGTAAGGAGATAGTTATCAGTACAAATGACAATTGTCAGAAGTTGTTGACTTGAGCCTTTAAGCACTCAGCATATCAGTATGGCATTACTTTTTATACATCGTGGTTATAGTTTTCTGCTGTACAGTTAAGACCAAGTTAAAGCAAGACCTGTATAATTCAAAGGGTAACTTTTGCTGTATGACAAGGTCAATCAATCAAATACCCTCAGGATTTACCCTGGAACCAGGTACAGCACCTTGTGGATCTTTTGTCAGTATCAGCCATCTGGATGATTCACTGCCATTGCTTGACCAGTTTGCTCTCTATGAAAGGCTGAGAGATTTTATTCTCTCTAGGCGACTCTCCTTAAGCATACTATATAACATTGATCACTTCCTCTGTGGCCCCATAATCTCCTTGATCAGAAAATTTGAGCCCCACTTAGTTACAGGATGTCATAGCAGAGGTTTTATGTCTTGAGTCCTTACTGACCTTGAAGGGGTAGGACCAAAATATTCACTATCCTTGTAGCCCTTCTTTTTTCTAATTTTTGGCCGGAAAACTTTAGTCATTAACCATCTAGAAGAGAACCTTAATGATATTATTGTCCTGTATCAGAAGCAGTTGAGCTTAACATCACTATCTGTCTGAATATCAAACACTTGAGACATTACATGGAATTGGTATTTTCTAACAACCATGGATATTCTAAACTTTAAATCCCTATAGAATGTGAAAAAAATTACACATTTTTACACAGAAATTTAGAAATCAAACCATATGTAACATTGTAGCATGACAATCCTATGACATTTTTTCTTCTCTCATGTTTTCAACTATTACCTTTTTTTATACAAACATTTGCTTTATTTTTTAACATAATAAAAAGACTTTATTAAATGTCAGATTCAAACCATTGTTTCTCTTCATTGATTCAAAACACATTTAGTACTTACTATGTGTCAAGTATTCTCTTAGGCACTGGGACTACAGCAGTAATAAAACAGAGTTCAATTTCTCATCGTGTAGGGCAGGAATCTCCTACCCAAAATGCCTAAGCCCAGCAACATTTCAGATCTAGGAGTTTTTCAGATTTTGCAGTATTTGCATGTACATAATTGAGTGTAGGATTTATTTTTTTCTGTTTTCAATATTTA
>NW_004524587.1:24759819-24761274 GCF_000260255.1 Octodon degus
TAAAAAAAAAAAAAAAAAGAAATGATAAAGTTCTCTGAGGTGGTTGTCTGTGAACTTTGTCAGATATTTAAGAAAATGTTTTATTTTATAAATGCTTTATGAAGTATAAAAAGTCATAAATATGGTAATACATAATTCAAACCTCAGAGGAAACTTCTCTTTGTTAAAAAGACAGATATCAAAATGTATGTATGGCACATGCTTAAAATTATAACCAGTATTCAGTTTTATATTCTTATTTTTCTCTATCTGTGGTGAATCAAAATATTTCCCAATCAATACTTCCCAAATTTTCCCAATCAGAATAACAGCAGTAATAAATTTACTATTTCATTGATTTTTGGATAGCTTACCTGTGTGTCTCTTGTTGTTTGACTCTTTTAAAACTTTGACTGAACTTAGAAAATAAAATGGATGGAAAGAGAGAGGTATAATCTTAAATCCACATTCTGCATGCCCCTCACCCCTCAGACTGGAGAAAGTTCCCTGTACTTTCTCTGTAATTTCAAGTCTTTTTGGGTTTAGTGTAAATAGTTGTAGGTCAGCATCTCAACAACTTTTCTATAAGACACAAAATAGAAGATGTCCAAATGCTATATTTTTCAGGACTATTAAGTTCCAATGTTATTAAGCTCAAACTTGAACCAGCCCTGTAGGGTGAATTGCAAGAAACAGACTCATAAATTCTCTACACATTCAATTGCACTCACTTGGACAGTCTGCATGCTTCCTAAATGTTACCAAGAGGCTTCTTTCCATTTTGGATTCCCTACTAACATATGTACACTCAGCTATAAATTTTTTGCATATATAATTCTGCTTTTCTAATACATATCATAAACACATAAAAGATCTTTTAAAATGTAAAATAAGCATGAAATAAGCCATGTCTTAAAAATAATTACTTTCTGTATTGACAGAATAAGTAACCTATTTTATGAAAAAAAAAATGTATCACTGTGCCTTGTCTTAGTAAATATTTCTTTTTTTTTGTTTTTGACTTTTTTTACATTTTTTAACAAAATTTTATTCATAAACAGCAATGAGACAGTTTCTAATCAAATCGGAAGTACAGTTTCAACAAATAATGCACTGCATATATTCTTCTTAGTGGTTAATTGCTGTACATGATGCGGATCTGAGATCCTGTTTACAAACACCATTACAACAAATCATTCTATTCATTAAGAGAATGCAACTATATATCTATCCTAACCACTTTGAATACACAGATACAAAATGGACATTCATCGGTATACTGCATTTTTTCTAAGTACCGTTATTGAATATTATAGGTGTGCAAACTCAGCAAAATATTCTAAAAGAGTCCAGTAGCCCATAATAGCATTATGTCTTCTGTTTAACTGGCAATGTCAGAAATTATTGACCTGAGTCCCCCACAGATCAACATAACAACATGGCTTTACTTCCTATATTTCGTCTTCATACTTTTCT
>NW_004524587.1:24763637-24764492 GCF_000260255.1 Octodon degus
ATATCAGTCTGGGTTGGAATTTGTTTTCTTGCAAGACTTGAAGTACTTTGCTCCATGCTCTTCTTGACTTGATGTTTTGTGAAGAGAAATCTGCTATTATTCTGATGGGTTTTCCTTTAAATATGATCTGTTACTTTTCTCTAGCAGATTTCAGTATACTGTTCTAGTGGTGAATTTCTGGAATCTTGATTATTATATGTCTGGGTGTGGTTTTAATTGAGTTGATATATCTGGAGTTCTATATGCTTCGGTAACCTGAGTGTCAGGTTGTTTCCCTGCATTTGGGAAGTTTTCTGCTATTACTTCTGCCCATATTCTTTTTATATCACTTATATTGACTCCTTCTTTCTCTTTTTTTTTTACTTTCTTTCTCATTGATGCCTATTAGCCTTATGTTGTTCATCTTTGCATCATCTTGCAGATGTTGAATTATTTATTCCTGCATCCTAGTTATTTTTAAGAGATATTTTCTTACCTTTTCACAAGCTTCAGTGGTGTCTTCAAGGTCTGATAGTCTATCTTCACTTTCATTCAAATGGCTTTGCCAATGGCCGTAACTCATCCTCTGGTCAGACACTGACAAAAGAATGTACAAAAGGTGGTACAGGGCTACAGGATAAATCCTGAGAATACTTGGCTGGCCTTATCAGATACAAAAGTTACAATTCTGAGTATATAGGTCTTCCTATATCTTGGTCTTAACCATCCAGTAGAAAAGTATAAAAATGAGGTATATAAAGTAAATCCATATTAATACGATGAACTATAAAACGCTCAAGTCAATAACTTCTGAGGATAACCCACTAATATTATAGACTGCTAGACAGTATTAGATGTTTAGTTGAATTCAACAAC